>NW_013617523.1:27782-28872 GCF_000695525.1 Brassica oleracea var. oleracea | reverse complement strand
TTGATCATACTCGTGGCCGTGTGGCCTTGTTGCATTCATACCATAACTTAATCACATTGATTGATTGCAATTACACTTAGAACTTATTCTAGGAATGGTTTTGAATTGAATCAAATAGTTGTGTGGCTTGATCTTTGCTTGGACGATAGGTTTGCTTGTTTTGATTGTTTGAACATAAGAACCTAATCGTTTAAACATTAAAAACTATTCCTAAAAGATCTAAAAATATTAATTTATATCTTCAGATGTCGAAAATCAACAACCTTGATTTCGCTGCCCTTAATCTATCTGGAGACAATTACCTTCCGTGGGCGCTCGATGCTAAGATCATCCTGAAATCCAAGGGACTCGGTGAGTGTATCACCGAGAACAATAATGCCAATGAAAAGGATCGTTACAGAGCCATCTTGATCATTAGTCATCATCTAGCTGAGAGTCTCAAGGATCAATACCTAACCATTGAGAATCCACTAGATCTTTGGAATGAATTGAAATCGAGATATGATCACCAGAGAACGGTGATCTTACCAAAAGCTCGGTTTGATTGGACGAATCTGAGGATCCAAGACTATAAGTCTGTGGACGAATATAACTCTACACTGTTTAAGATTGTTTCTAAAATAAAACTGTGTGGTGAAAGTATTACGGAACAGGATATGCTTGAGAAAACCTTTTCCACTTTCCATGCAAGCAATGTGCTGTTACAACAACAGTACCGAGAGAAAGGTTTCAAAACCTATGCTAATCTTATTTCTTGTCTCTTGCTCGCTGAGCAGAACAATGAATTACTAATGAGAAACAGTCAGATGAGACCACTTGGATCAGCTCCACTACCTGATGCACACGCTACAGAGGACAATAAAGAGTCCAACCACGTCCAAGGAAACGGCCAGCATGGCCGTGGTCGAGACAAATCGAACGTACGTGGCCGCGGTCGAAGATCCTTTGGCCGCGGGCGAGGAAATGGTCGAGACCATGGACGGGACCATGGCTTATTTGGATGAGGCCATGGTCGTGGCCGTGGATCTTCTTTCAAACCCCAACACTCGACTAAATCAGAGAAATACGTGTGCCATAGATGTGGAATGAG
>NW_013617523.1:26989-27303 GCF_000695525.1 Brassica oleracea var. oleracea | reverse complement strand
GACTAAAGAATGTGAAATAGACGTCCAAAGATTATACATTTACAAAACTAGTTAATCAAATGCTAGACACATTTGCTGACCCGAAAAAGAATGACTAAGTCATATATAAACCAGCTTGTAAAGCACCAACTAAATTGATGTCCAAGAGAGACATAGTCAAGTTGCTACAAAGTTTATACAAGATAGACCAATAAGTTCCAAAAGATAAGAATCTTCGGAAACAAAAGATAAAGGTGCATATAATGATAAAACAAATCCGAGGTCAAGGAAACCATCCCAGACAAAGAGATAAGGCCGGCCGGCTCTAAGGTACA
>NW_013617523.1:26554-26930 GCF_000695525.1 Brassica oleracea var. oleracea | reverse complement strand
ATCGATTATATCATGTCTGGAACATAATGGAACACAATAAGGAATGTCGACATAAGATGATACAAGGTAGCACTTGAATTTATGAATATAAGCGAGGTTCATGAACCCACGTCAATATAAGAGTGCGCACTCGTAGATTAGATTGAATGGAAATGTGGGGTTAAATAGTTTAAAGAAGAAAGGCGTATTTGGCCATATGATTAAGACGTCATATGATGTTAAAACAAGTGGATATAAATGGGTCTTGTGAGGAATAGAAATCGTGAGATATAAAGCTGATGTTGCACAAAGATTCTCACAAAGACCAGTAATAGATTATGAAGAGACATACTCCCATGTGGTGGATGCAACTACTTTTAGATTTCTCATAAGTCTG
>NW_013617523.1:2942-26080 GCF_000695525.1 Brassica oleracea var. oleracea | reverse complement strand
ACGCATCAGATTGGGATGCGTAGGCTGAAGGACCTCCACTGAGGTTCACATCAGGGGGAGTAGTACGTGTTGTACTCTTTTTCCTTCATCATGGTTTTGTCCCACTGGGTTTTCCTGATAAGGTTTTAATGAGGCAACATTAAGCGTATTGCAATCCATGTATGGTTATGGCATCCACGGGGGAGTGTTATAAATCAATTGGTGGATGTCCATAAACGACCCGGTCCATAACCGGCCCATACACTTAGAGAGAGACGGCCCAACCCTAGAGAGAGAGAGGCGGCCGCGAGACTTGGAGAGGAGAGAGAGGCGGCTACAACTTGCCTATTTCCTAATTCGTTCATGTTTATGATTTGTAATATTTTCTATTATTGTATTTTCATTTATCTATCTTGTAATCCCTATATAAAGAGAACATTTATTCATTAATAATATACAGAACTTACGGTTCTAAATATTTAAGTTTACAGTAAGGATAAAGTTTATTTATGTAATGGAATTTAATCACGGTTTGATGTAAAATATTACCAGACCTAAACCTAAGTGTATATATTACGTTTGAACCGATAATTACCAACTCCACAATCCAAAACCGGGGTTTCAAAAATAATACCAAAATCAATGATATTCCATAACAGATCCTATATTTAAGCAATCACATGATATCTGACAATATATTGTGCTCATTTCAATTTAAATAAAATTGTGAAATCGTTAATATCTCTTACAGCTTATAAATATATGATAAAATATATTGTTTTTATTCATGATATCCTAACCTACATGATTTAAAAACTATTTGGAATTTCATATAACTTAATGTACCAATTATTTATTTATATATAATATATTATTTGTATGTAATTTAGACAATATTTTACGGTCAATATGTTTTATGGTAACAATACTTTGATATGATAACAATCTATACCATTATATCTTAACCTTCATGATTTAACAAATATTTTGAATTTGCTAACTTAAGATATCAATTATTTTTTATGTAATATACTGTTTCTATGTAATCTAGACCTATATAGTTTAAATATTATTTTTATGATTGGTAGAATGATACAAAATTAATAGGTTTTAGCGTACTGAATATTATAACTAGAGTACTAAAATTAGAAATTCTAAATAAATAAAAAAAAAATTATGAGTTTTTTAATTTTTTAGTTTTCCTAACTTTTTTGAAAAAATGAATTTCATCAATAATGTAAAGATTCTTTTAAGAAAATACACTTCACATAATTTTGAAATATCAAAATAATTTTAAAGCAGTATTAGTCTGTATAATTTGATGACAAAAAAAAATAATAATAATTTTAAATACCTCTACACATGTTTAAATGGGTCAATGCAATTATTGTGGGTCTAAATAAGTATTTGTAAAATTAAATAGGTCTGAACAACTCGAAATGAAATTTTACCCATTTTAAAAATCTTAACAAAGCATATGATGTGTTCTTATAACATATTTTTCACTTTGATTTTTGTACACAATTTACAAGATCACACATATACAAATATAAAATATGTTGGTGAACAATAATAAATATTTGACATTGCAAATTGAGAAAACATCCGTGCGGATGCGCGGATCAAAAGCTAGTCTGATCTATTAAAACAAGAGCATGTTTATTTTCTACAAATATTACCATCCTATGCCACTCTATTTTTAACAAAAAAAAAAATTTACTTTTGGGCTGGCCTACCCGATTAGATATGCACGAAGTTCAATATCAATATAATATTTGAAATCTTGAACCATCTTTTAACATGGGATATGCAATCGTATACTTTAGCATATTGATGCAGACACATCCCCTATATATTATTTGTGAAACATTACAACTTCTTTTTGTAGTCACGTGCCATCACAAGGATAATTCTTAGAATTATTAGAGAAAGATGTTGGTCCATCTAATTATATTATAAACTTTTTATTAAACTAACCATAAATTCATTATTAATGTCATTTATTATTTCCTTAAATAAAGATTACGGAATTGCCTAATGTGGCTAAAATATATATGACAATTAATGATTTTGAATAATAAAGATCTAATAAAAAAATAATATATCTTCTATCAAATTTGTTTAATTTTAAACTATTAAAATAATTTAAAAAATCACAATAACCATATTATAAAAATTTAGATTTTTCAGTATATGTTATATTTTGAATTTTAAAAAATGACTATAAATTATTAAAACTGTTAAAAGTCTCGCATTCAAATTTTGCGATCTATGGTTTAAAATTTTTGTTATGACAAAATACAGATGATTACAAAATCATTTAAATAAAATTCTAATTTAATTAATCATTAAGATTTAAAATATATATGTATATATATCATTCTAAATTAAACTATAAACCATATTGAATAAATAAATATTTTAATTTCAAAATTTACTTTGAATAATTTTTTTTGATAAATGTTTTGAACTAACATTGATAAATTTTTTAAAATTATAAATTACTAAAATTATTAATCCCACAATGAAAATTTTGCTATCAGTAATTTAAAGTTTTTGCTATTAAAGATACACATGATAAGAAAAACATATGAGTAGAAAGCATCATTTAATAGACATTAATATTAAAAATATACTATGTATGTTAATATCATTTAAATTTAATTAGATACACTATCAAATTTTAAAAAAAATTGTTTGGATTAATAAAATTGATTTATACGTTCGCACCAATTTAATTATATATGTAATACTTACTGACTTTTAATTATTCAATATATATTTATTATTTCATAATATGTAATACATAAAATAATTTATATATATAATGTTTATTCCGCGCAAGACGCGGATCTTAATCTAGTACGTTATTATATACGATCATTGTCTATTGAAATCATATGGTCTAGTTAAATAACTGGTTTTGTATTTATATCACATACAAGGAAATTTTAAAAATAACCCAAAATATTAACTAATGAACCGAAAATCTTGCAAAAATATAAACAATATTACGTGATAGATAACTACTTGCCACAATAAAATATGCAATAAATTAGTTTTAATAAAGGAAATAAATTAGTTTCGTAAATATAGTCAACTAATTGAAAATTAAATCTGCGTCTTATATTTGATACTCATAATAAAGATAGATTTCCGGATATGAACTAATTGCTAAAAACTTTCTAAATTTAAGATAACCACTAATTGATACTCCCTCTGTTTCATTATAGCGTCGTTTTAGGTTTCGGCACACGAATTAAGGAAACAATTAATTTTGTACATTTTCTATAAAAAAAAATACTATTACTTATACACCTAACCATATTTCAACCAATAGAAAAAATAAATTTTGCATTGAAAATCGAAAACGACATTTATTTTGTAACGAAAAAAAATTCTAAAACGACACTTAATATGAAACGGAGGGAGTATGAGATATCCTTAGCGTGATTATGAAAGTCAAACGCAATACACGGATATTCACACATATTTTAAAAGAAATATACTAATTTATTTGTCCTATAACTCGCATAAATCTATCCTAATTGAATACAATAATAAATGTAATCCCTATTTAATTATCGAAATCTACTTGCATATATATATATATATATATATATATATAAAATAAAAATACAAAGCGAATAACAAAAGAAAAAAGAAGTACCTATTTCTTCTTTGGTGATGTTGTATGAATAAACTCTGGGAATGGTTTGCAAGTGCTTTAGTTTGAGAAAGCAAAATTTTCTTCCGTCCGTAGATATTGTGAAAACACCTTCCAATCTTTTTAATCTCTTGTTTTGTTAGATCTAAGCATCTCGTGTAGCAACCCTGAAATGTCATTCGACTAACCACATCATGACCACAACCAAAAAAGATCCAAAGAGAGACAGATTACAATCGCAGCTGATCCGACCAAAAGAACTTATAATCTCACATGTCACGGGCGTCCCATGCCCACTCTGAATCGGAGGACATGTTGATGAAAAACATAAGCGATAGAGATGAGGATATGGCAGTAGGAAGATGAAGAGGAGAGACAGAAAGTAAGTTTACAGATTGAGAAGATGATATGGAAGAGAAGAATGCTAACCTTTTTATAGGTGTAGAAATACAGCCAGCTCATTCAATGTCAAATCGTGTTCTATGGACTTAAGAATGTAAAGGCAATGAATCTGTAACACCGAGCGTTTCTGTAAAATAGAAGACTAAACGACACGAATGAAGCACAACAAAGAGATTATTCACATCTATTTCAATCAATCACCATCTCGAAACTCCATTGATGGTGTCTGAGAACACAAAAGATTTTCTTCTTTTGGTGTCGGACATCGAAGAAGAAGAGAATAAACCCTAGTTCCGCGTCCGATTATTCTTGTTATTGGGCTTAATTTCACAAGATAAAGTGAAAGCCCAAAATTTCATAAGATAAAAGATAAATGAAACGCAGCACTTTGATTAGAGGGACAAGTGTCACGCTCTCCTTGCAGTACTTAGTGACGTGGCATCACAGAAATGAGACAAACATTTCTTTATATATATAGATATATACCTCTCTTTCTGTTGACTCAATTCACAATCAAATTCTCAAAACACCCCTAGAAATGGCGAACCAAAAAATGTTACACCTACTAGTCTACTACTTAATGTAAAACCGTATAAAACTCGTGGAAGCAAAACACAATTTATGGGGGGGAGACACTTGAATGTATTCTTGCTTACCAAACAGTAAGTTACTTCTCTGTATATGAATGCACATTACTTCTCTACACTACAAATAGTTTTGTACTTAAATACAAACTGTTTGATTCTGTAGGGTGTAAAAATTTATTTGTCTTGCGAGATGTGATGATATTGTCAATGGAACACTGAAAGCATTTTTCTTGATGTCCATAACGATTTTCTAAATGTACTCTCTTTTTTTGCTCAAATCAAAATGTATTCTATATAATTATATTCAAGCGAATTAGTAATGTGTAATGTACTCTATAAACTTATCTAGATTGTTTCTTATTAAAAACAGATGTCCTTGGCGAAGTTTTTGATTTTGGAGGAATAGAAACGGTGCAAGTTAGAGCATCTCTAAGACCAACCTTATATTTGAGGTTTACTGAATTTTATATTTGAGGTTTAAGGGTGACCTTCTCCGAGAGTAAACTTAAAAAAAAACCTTAAAAATTTTCAGTTTTTACTTAACAGTCCTTGCATTATACAAACCTCAAATAAAAGCATAAAACTTTTATATAATCTAAAATCATACAACAAAAATATTTTAAACAACATTTATTAATTAATTATTACATTTTAATAGCATATTACATATAAATAAAAAACTTAAAAATACATTATTCATTATTATTAGATGACTTCAAAACATTGATGTCGTTATTGCTGCCCAGCATACCAAAATAAGCATGCTATATCCACAAGTCATAATCTGCAACAGCTTCAAGAATGATTGAGGGTGATCCACTACGGCCTGCAAATTGTCCTGCCCATGCAGTTGGACAATTTTTCCACTTCCAATGCATACAATCTAAACTGCCTAGCATTCCTGGAAATCCTCGTTGTTGGCCAATGCTAAGCAGTCTAGCAACGTCCTCGGCTGTTGGTGACCGGAAATACCACTCTGAAAATATTTCTATCATTGCACGACAAAATCTCTTCAAGCATTCGATTGCCGTAGACTCTCCAATTTTGATGTATTCGTCAGTGGCATCAGCAGGCATACCATACGCCAAGATCCGAAAAGCAGCCGTGACTTTTTGCAAGGTTGATAAGCCCATTCTACCAGATGCGGCGCGGCGTTGATTGAAATAGTTGTCATGTGTTTTAACAGCTTCAACAATATGAAGAAATAATCTCTTCGACATTCGGAACCGACGGTTGAATTCTCTTTCACCGTACAAAGGATTATCAGCAAAGTAATCATTGAATAAATTACGATGTGCATTTTCTCTGTCTCGGTGTATTGCATGACCATGAATAGAACCATGATGACTTACATGATTTTCTTCTTGAATGAGTTGTTGAGCTAGGCGGTTGTTGTTGGCTAACAAATTGAGTGCAATTTGTTCATCTCGTTCAATTGCTTCATTTTCATTTAGTAACCATTCATCAAACTCTGATGAGCCTGAAGAAGAAGAAGATGAATAATTTATAAAACATGGACCTCCAATATTGAAATTCATTTTAAGTTGTAATGCTTTGCTACTTGTCTTATTGTCTAATGTCTTTGTTTATTTTATAGATAGAATTTTTACTATTTAAATGGATAGAATTTCTGAATATTTAATCTTTACCGTTCACTAGATTTCATTTGTCATCAACCATTAGATTAAAGTCTTATCCAATAGCACCTAAGAATCTTAAATATTTAATCTACACCATTTTCTAGATTTCATAACTTTTCCATCATTGGATTATCATCCTATCCAAATATCATATATAAATATTCAATATTTAATCTACAAAAAATATAACATGGAATCAACTATTAGATCAGAGTCTTGTCTTATCTATTTAATATATCAGATAAGAAAATCTACAAAACTGAATTGTGGCCACTCATTTGAAATTTTATCCATCCATTTTCATCTATAAATAATAGGTTCCAAGCAATGAATCTATCACATTCAATAATCTTTTTATTTGCTAGAATATGGAAAAGAGTAGAGGCTCATCATTCAATCAACATGAAGATGAGTTATTATGTCGTGTGTATCTAGAAATATCACAAGATCCTATTGGTAGTAATAACCAATCTCTAGGAAAACTATGGAAAAAAATACAAAAAAATTACAATGAGAAAAAAGAGGAGTGTTGGGAAATTAGAAGCGACCGATCATTACAAGGTAGAATGAACATTATTCTTTATGCTGTTAGAAATTTGAAGAATATTATTATTATTATTCCCATAATGCTCCCATATATGATATTTATTTAAAATTTTAATAATTTTATCTTTCATGCAGATGGAAAAGGCAAAGAAATTATTGGTTCAAGATCCAAAACTGAAAAAAGGTTTTAAATTTGACCATGTGTGGGTTTTGATGAAGGATATCCCAAAGTTTACCGACAATGTTAATTTTGGTAGTCCAAACACTCAAGAAAGCAATGTTGCTGGTTCTCCAACATCACAATCTCCGGGATTGTCTTCATTTTCAATCAACTTAAGTAGTGATGATGGTGGATCAAATTCATCACAGCGTCCCATTGGATCAAATAAAGCAAAACTCAAAAGAAAAATCTCAGAAGGTAACAATTCTTCGGTTGACACTTTGGTTTCATCAAATGAACAAGTCATTGGTTTTTTAAAAGAAAATGCATCAGCTAGGGAGAAATATTTTGAATTAACTCAGCTACATATGCAAAACCAAGCAAAAAAACTAGCCCTTAAAGAAATGCATGAAGAGAATAAAATGTTGTTAACAAACCTAGAATCTATCAGTGATTATGCTACTCGTGAGTTTATTCGATCTGAACAAGAAAGAATTATAAAGAAAAGAACTCGAGGACAACAACAGCCTCCCAATGCACCAACTTTTTATGGACAACTTTTTAGTGATATTGAAGGTTCGGGATCAGGTTTACCGGAATATTAGTATAATTGTAATATTGCTTATGTAATTTTATTTTATGCATTTTTAGTTTTTGTATTAACTTGTTTGATGTAATATTGTCTTGTATAATATTTGTTTAATATTATTAAAATATTATGCTTTGTTTTTATTTAATCATTTATATATTTATTGAAATTTATATGTAAAAGTTAAATTTATAAGAATATATAAAAGATATTAAATTGTATGGACTAAAATGATAAACAAGAAAGTTATGAAGATTTTTAAAAGACAGAAAAATATAAGGACCAAATAAATATGAAACCTCAAATATAAGGTTTTGTACAGTGAGACCTCAAATATAAGGTTTCACTTTACAGAACCTTATAATTTGAGGTTTTGAGGTTGCTCTTGAAGTAGATAAAACCTTATATTTGAGGTTTTAAAGTTGCTCTTGGAGATGCTCTTAGTGGGAAATAAAGGAAGTAGGTTCAGATTGGACTACTTGACACCAAGTAAGAATTTGAGGGAAAAAACAGAGTATTTATTTGTTACTAAATAAAAATGTATATTTGACTGGTTCGATTTTTTTAAAAAATAATAAAAGAGGTTAATGGGAGATAAATTTGTGTAGAGTATGTAAATTTTAAAGGTTGATAGATCTTAAAAATTATGTGTATTAAGAAAATATATATATATATATATATATATATATACTGACATAAAATTTGATCATAACTTTTTAGATTTCTATTTCATGAATTTCTATTTTTATTTTCTATATGGTTGAGAAATTTAAAATATATTTTTAGGATTTTAAATTAAATAATAAATACTTAAAATTTAAAATTAAAAAAAAAAATACTTTCAAAAAGAATTTCGAATTTCAAAAAAAAAATTGTGAAAAAAAATTGGGAAAAAATTTAAAATTTTCCGAATTTTTTTTTGAAAAGAGTATAAAAAATTTATTAAAAAATGTATCATTAGAAAACTATATATTTTTATATGTTTTTATTTAGTGCTAAGCAGTAAAATATAATTATACATTCAAAAAGGGAATTATATAAAATGTAATGAATTATAACTTTGGACATATAATTTGGATTGAAGGTGCAAAACTTATGTATATGTTTCACTACTTATAGCTAAACAAAATATATGCAACAAACATTTATAATCCGAACAAAAATAATAATAAGCAATTATAATCCTTATTAACTAATCAATTTGAATTGCAGCCATAGACACGTTCATTGATCTCTACCAGCCTCCAGCATAGCTTTTATTTTCCCTCCAACATGTACAATTTCATTAAAAAGAATATGTTGTGTTAAAAACTAAAATTTTACGTATGAACTCAATTTAAACTCAAATCAAAAATTCTCACCTTCATCCGATAAACAATTGTACTTAGCATAGATCGATGCGACTTATAGTGAAAACCTAAATATATTTCTCTCGAGTTTCATAGATCAATCGACATACAAGGATTTTGATGAATACAAAGAGATAGCATATTGAATGCACATAAGGAAAAGTCAACCGAACAAGAAAAGTCGGTTGCCTTCGTTTCTGTTTTTTCCCCAATAAAAAAATCATGGACTTAGGTTAATATTATATTTTTAAGTCCATTATGTAATATAAATTTATGTTATTTAGGCATATTTTAAAATTAACGAAAATGGCCAAGTATTGTAAGCTAAGCTAAACATGTCTTTGTTTACAATAATCATAAAATTAAATTTATACTTAATATACATATTTCAAATCAAAATAATCATGTTTAATTTACTAAAACTATAAAGTGTACTTAAAATTTGATATTTTGCATCTTAATAGATATGTTAAAATAAATTGAAGACCTATCTGATAGAAAAAATGTTAACAAATCTAAAAACAAAAAAATGTATGCACCGAACAAGAACAATCAAGTTAATTGCATTCTCAAATGTTAGTCACATATAATAATGGAGAAAACACCTGTGAACCCGTGATAAATTATAAATTTTAGCAACTAAAAACATTGAAAAAAGAATAGAAATCTAATAACAAAACATATGCATGGACAACACAAACAAAAACCTTCAAGTTGAGTGCATTCTCAAATATCAGTCGCATCTAATCTCTAAAATACATCCGCAATCAAACTCTAGTTAATAAGAATAAAGTTACATTGTGGGATCCGATAATGAAAAGCTAAAGTGGCTAAATATACTTTACTGAACTAATCTTCAATCATTTTATGGATTGGTGGTTCAATAGATTTGTGCCTACCTTCCATGATCCTATGAATTCTTTACTCGTATTTGTTGTTTGGCACATGTAAGAGAGCCCTAAGTTTAATTTCTTGCAAAACACGTAACCTGCTCGATCATTATGGTGACTTGTTTTTTCACTTGTATAATATAATGGGTACTATAACAGAATTTTGAAAAACTGAATTTTACGAAACACGTCTTCGATATATACAATAAATTACATATAGTTTTTTTTTTCCCTTAAAGTAAAGACAGTCATAGTCATATATGATCCTTTAGACATTCAAACAAAATGGTTGCTTACTTGTGTCTTAAGCGTTGGTTTGTTGCTTAATTGTTGTCAGGTATGGGTCGACTTGACGAACACGGAGACATCTCTACCTGGTTGATGTAGGAATCGTTGTCTCGTTGTTGAAACTCTTTCCATTTCCATTTCCAGAAACGATTCCCTTCAGTCTTCCATAGGAAACATAATGTTAATTTTCCGAGTGTTATAATGCACACAACAAACACAATAAGAAACAGAAGCCAGAAACTGTCGACGCCCAGCTGCCTAGAGGTAAGAGATGGATTTGGATCCGGATTAGTGACTGGGTCTGGACAACGTTCTTCCTTCTTCTTGAACCATGCGCGCTCAAGTTCCATTGCCTTCGGTGACTCTGCTACTCTCAAAATAGCCCTTGAAACATCAGCGACTAAAGGAGATCCGATTGGAAAAACCTACAAAAAGGACTTATGATCTCACTAAAGCTTTCCCAAAAAAGGCCTAAGGAGGGATAACGAGTTTCGATCCCAAACTTTCTGGTATTCCAAAAAAAAAAAAAACTTTGGAAACTTACAAAGCCAAATCCATCGATATTAAATGGCTCTTCAACCATTTTATAAGTGTTGCAATATTGTCCAAGAAGGAGTCTCAAGTAAGGTGTTTCCAGGAAAGCTGCAGAGATTCCACCTTTTTCTGGTCCATTTCTGAGAAGTTCATCGCATTCTTCTGACGTATCAAAGGCCACAAGGGTAGATGGAGAGAAACCTGCTTCTTTAAGCTTTCCAAAGATGAACGATGTTCTCTGATAACCCACTCTTTCTCCTCTCTCAAGCAAGCTACTCATGCTAGTTATGGTTGGATGAAGTTGCTGTGATGTCAAAAGCGACGCCAAACTGGCTGTGTAGCTTTGAGTCAGCACAAGAACAACGAAGTACCATGCGATAACCAGGATCCTCGCCCCAAAGCTAAACACTCTCTCCCCTGTGGACAGCAACACAAGAGTAAGTATCAAGAAAGGTCACAATATAGAAACGTCAATATATGATGGGATATAAAGAGGGTAGAGTGAATGTACTTGGAGCAAAAACCATGGTAGAGAAGGCAAACCAGAGGATAGTGCTAGCTTGGTAATTAGCAGGTCCACGAAAGTCTGGGTTGACCCTATGTTCAAGAGCCCAAACAGTAATTCCAACAATGAAGAAGAAGCCAAAGGAAGTCAACCATAGTTTCCACGACAAAGGTTTCAAGAAAGTGAAGCTGTCTCTTTTCACTTGGTCTTTAATGGGAGCGATTAATCCTACACCTGATTTAATAAATGGGAATGTGAAGTCGACGTAAGACGACCTGTTTGCAAGTATGGTTGTGTCTCCAACAACAGCGTCATATCTCTGCGTCAGAGAGAAGAAAGCATTAGTTCACTAGGTTATATGGTTTTACCAATCTTCAAGAAAGCAATAGTTCACTAGATGATATGGTTTTAGACCGAATTTTTGAGCGTCTAAACCGATTTAAAAAAAAAAAAATCATTCAAGAAAATCATTTAGTTTAGGTCCGATTTGCCGCCTAGGCAGCGCGTAGATCGATTTCTAGAACACTTGGTGGAATTTTGAGGGATGATTAGTTGTACTCACCCCAAGGTACACTTGGTGGACCAAGTCGTTGTAATCACCAGCTGCTTTACCATTGCGTTTCTCAAAAGGAATGAACTCATAGGAGACATCATAAGGCATTGCTCGAATCACGGCCTCAAAGAATTCTATGCAGAAACCTGTGACTGATGTTGAATTGGTGATAGGATCTCTTGTGACCTTCACAAGATCAGTGAAACCAGCTCTCTTTGGAACTCCGATGCGCAACTTCTTCCCATTGGTCGGGATCTCCCATCCTCTGGGAACAGACTCAGCCTCTCCAGGCCATGTAATTTGTTTAAAATGATCTTTCCAAGTGGACAAAGCGCTCATGCTCCGTGGTTTCTGGTTTAGTGTCTTCACAAGACCATTTTCCTCTGTCCAGAATCCTATCGACTTTTCTCCGGTTCCCACCACATTAATAATCTCAAACATCGATGGTTGCAATTGCCCGTTGATAAAACGGAAATCTCCTGCAAGTCCTTTGAACTTAACTTGTGAGAGTGTCTTGAGAAGTTTTGGACCGTATTGAGATAAGCCTAGAGATTCAAGTTCAGACACATTTCTCCTAGGATCCGCATTGCTGAAAGTCAAGTCATCTATTCCAGCTTCTTCAATGGCTATCGCCAGTGCGGTGATAGCATCATAAGCCCACAATCCATAGACGCTCAGCTCCATCGTCGAGAATCTTTTCCTCCAACGAGCTTTAAAAGTGTCAAGATTTTTGGATTTTTGAATATAAGTTTTAACACCTAACACTCCTTCCATAGCCTCAATACTCATCTCATTCATCCAAGGTAACTCATCAGCAACTCCATTGGTAAGGATCCAGACGTATCCCGGTTCCATCAAACCAATCTCATTAGCTTTGATGAAGAATCTTGAGGCAAGAGAAGAGTACATGTGGACAACAAAGACTCTTGTGGGCATGGTCATCATCTTAAGAAGCTCCAAAGAGATTTCATGATCAGTTGCATTTTGAGCAATAACGGATCTATAAGGTATTCGAACATTGATCTCTTGTAAAGCGTCGGTGAGACGAGGCATTATGCCTTCTCCAAAGGTGTTGTCAATGTAAACAGGCACAACTTCTCTCCACCCGAACAACTTGATGATCGCTTTTATGGCATCTACTTGGAAGGAGTCCTCGTAAGTAGCGCGAAAGAAGTATGGACTGCGGAGAGACGTAAGAGATGGGCTTGTTGCTGCGTAGGTGACAAGCGGAACCTGTGCCTTTTGGCTAATTTCGATCAAGAAATGAGCTTGCATTGATGACCATGGCCCCAGTATCGCTTTCACTTGATTGTTCTTTATCAGCTCAAGAGCTGTGATTATGTCAAAACCAAGAAAATTCCGATTAAGTATGTGAATGACAAACGCACACATATATATATTGATGCAGATAATAAATATATTATTTATATAGTGTTTTATTTATTCGTCTGATAATTATCTTTATTGCGTAAAGATTTTATGGTTTTCTTTTATATATATATATATATATATATATATATATATATATATATAGTCGTCTAGAGCTACCTGTATTCAGATTTTGATTGATTAATGGAAAGAAAATTTTTTATAAACCACCAAAATTTTATAAAAATTTTCTATAAACCCCAAAAAAGAATATTTTCAAACTCTAAAGAACTTTTCGTTAAGCACTATGAAGAGTATTCACAAACTATAGTTTTCAAATAGTTTTAGAATCAACGTTTTATCTCTAGAAGTTTCCGCTATGATCAAAATTCGAAGATGAATTTTTAGAATCAATGTTTTATCTCTAGAAGCTTCCGCTACGATCTAGAAGCTTCCGCTATGATCAAGATGATCATTATAACATATTTTACAGCTTTATAAAAACTTGATGAAAAAATATATTATAGCACTAAATAAATGCTATAAAAAGACTAATCAGGAGCAGACGTTTAACGCTATAATATGTATATTTATTATAGCACATGAAAAAACGCGATAAGTGGAAGGCCTATTATAGATGCAGCTGTCACGGCATTCTTCGAAACGCTACGAAAACCCTATGATAGCGTTTTTGGGTGCTACTAATACCAATTTTTCTTGTAGTGGAGTTTTTCTAACGAGATTTTTATAAACCATTAAGAAGAGTATTCTCAACCCTAAAGAGTTTTTTATTAAATATTGTGAAGAATATTCACAAACTTTAGTTTTCAGGAATTCTTAGAATTAACGGATTTAGTTCTATCCCTAGAAGTTTCCGCTACATCACATATATATATATATATATATATATATATATATATATATATATAGAGAGAGAGATATATATATATGAACTCAAATAGTCCAGTTTAAAAATGATCCAAGTTAAACCTTTATTCAAAAAAAAAATCCAAGTTTTAGAAAAAAATTGTTTCAAAAAATACATTTAAACATATCTAATATATTTTTATTAGGTAACAAAAATGAATTATAAATTTAGAATAAATTAATTGTGGTAGTTAAATTTGATTGCCTAGGAAATAGTTCACTAAAAACAATGCATTTAGAATTAAAATTAAAAATACTTTTTGTGTGAAAACTCTTAAATATGGAGGAGTAACAGATTATGATTTAATTAATAAAATGATTTTTTCTAAAGATATTTTTATAAACCACTGAGAAAAGTATTCTTAATCAGAAAAAATGTTTTTGATTAAGCACTGTGAAAAGTATTCACAAATTCTTAAAATTAACGGATTTAATTCTATCCCTAAAAGTTCTGCTACATCATATATGTATAGAGAGAGATATGAACTCAAATTCTCTAGTTTAAAAATGATCCAAGTTAAACCTTTGTTCAAAAAAAATATCCAAGTTTTAGAAATTTTTGTTTTCAAAAAAATACATTTAAAATTTTTTAATATATTTTTATTAGGTAACAAAAATGAATTATAAATTTTAAGTTAATTAATTTTGTTAATTAAATTTGGTTGGCTACGAAATAGTTCATTAAAAACAATGCATTTAGAATAAAAAATAAAAATATTTTCTGTGTGAAAACTCTTAAATACGGAGGAGTAATAGATAGCAATAGCAAGTATTGCAAATGTGTACAAACCACATAGAGAGAGAGAGAGAGAGAGAGAGAGAGAGAGAGAGAGAGAGAAAGATGGTACTTGCAGATGCAGCACCGACTACATCTTCTCTGGAGTCACCGATGTTGACGACAAGCCTTGTCTGAAAGTGGGGATGAGAAGAATAGAAATCGGCGAGAGACAAGTTGACACAAAGCGTGGCACTGTCGTAGTAACTGGTTCCGACATCTGCTACAACACCAATATGGACTTCAGTTCTTTTGTTGTTCTGTGCTCTGTTGAGTTCTACTAACAAGGAGAAAAAGAGCAAAACGAAGAAGAAAAGCCTCTTACTTCTCATATGGTGTTTGCTTATAGTTTGTAAAGGTGTTCAAGTATAATGAATAATGAATCACTATTGATATGTATATATAGAAAAATTTTGTAAGCTATTGATTTTTGAGAAATTGCCAAAATACCACATTCAAAATACTATTTTTTATGTTTAATTTAACCATTTTTATCATCATTTTTAAAAAGAGAAAAAAACATTTATAACGATAGGTTAATTAATATAGACTTAAAGTTTAGAGTTAGAAGATAGAGTAAGATTTTTGGAATGTGAAATTTAAGATTCTAATAAATATATATATATATAAATATTTAAAAGGGTTTTAAAAATTTTAAAAATTAGTTTCAAAATTTTTTTTTGAATTTTAAAAAGAAAATGAGGAAAATAAATTCAAAAAATCAAAATTTGAAAAAGTAAAAAGTATAATTCGAAAACATAAAAAAAATTATTTTTTAATAATTTAAATAATTATTTATTATATATATAGAGAAAATGCATCAAAATTTTTTACTTCTTTATGAAGAAGATATTTTTTAAAAACAATATCGGTGATAAACATGAATAATGGTAACAATAATGTGTTAAACAATGACCTTTTAATTTTTATATATTTAAATTGTCATCTAGACTAAATCCGAACAACTGTAAAGTTCAATTATGATAAAATAGGAAATAAATACATTTTCAAAGTTAGTGAACACGTCTAATCCAAATTGCTTATTTTTTAAAGTAGGTTTATAGTTGAGAAATTGCACCCTATATACATAAAAATATAAATTTACTATGTAACCAAAAACATTTCATCTCTCCTTGTTTTTGTTCTTATTTCTCTTGAACCTCTCACTACAAATCTATATCTTTTTTGTTGTTTTGCAAATAAACCTTTTATAGTTCTGTACGAGCTAGGCGACGTAAAATTATCTATTGAATTAAAAATATTTGTTCGTATAGAAAGAAAATATATTAAAATTATGATGGCTACTTCACTGAAAGTAACATAAAATAGTTTGTAAAAGAACTTTTCAAGAATATCCAATCTGCGAAAGTCAGACAATAATAGGTTATCATTATTCTAGGGGAGAATTCGGTTGCAAGTAACCTAAATCATTGTAAAGACAAGTGAGTATAATAAAATCAAGGAACCGACACTGATAGATGGAAATAAATAAGAAAAATAAGTAAAGCCTTGGTGATTATTCTTGACTTTTTCTTAGAAAGAAAACAAGAAAGTTTGATTTTCGATGATCCCGGAACAAAAAAACGAAAGAGAAAAGAAAACAAATAAAAAAATGTCTAAAGGCTTTACTTAAAAAAAAAAACTAAAAATGTCTATGGTTATTAAGGCCGAGACTAGGATCCAGATCGAATTCGAGATCTACTCTAAAATAAGATATTCAGCTGCCCATATCCGAACCTGAATAGTAATATGTTGAATCCTTCGAAGCCAAATATCTTAATTTTTAATCTGGATATCCAAATCTGAATCTATATTTTTTAAATATATGAAAATTTAATAATAATGATAGTTGATATATTAATATTTATAAATAAAATTAGACTTGAAATATTATATTTAATTTTTATAATATATATATATATATATATGCATAAATATTTAATTTAGATATTATTTTAAAACTTGGTATTTTTATTTTTATTTTATTTTTTACGGATCCAAATTTGAAAAAATCGCAGATAATACACTATTCAGATAGATATCCGAAATCCAGAAGACACATCTCCGGATCCGGATACTAAAATCACAAATTTGACAAATCTAAATCTGGATACTCTATTTTTTTTTGATATCCGAATCCGTCGCATCCCTAATTAAGGCTTAGTCATTTTTACTAGTTCACACCGAGCCACTTGGCTAAGTAACAAAACTCGGCGCAATCACTATCGGACGTCATAACACAATCCAGATCATATCATTGCCTAAACAACTCCAAAGAAACCCAGTAACAACCAAGACTTGTTATTTAACACATTGAAATTTGACGAAGAATCCAATTCACAAACCCATAAGCACAGCTAGGGATTAGTCCAACTGATGTATCAATTTCTCAAACCCTAATAACAAGGTTAAAAATGGGTCAAATATAGCTAACCATCTGACTTCAATGTTTTTGTTTACACAAAATTTATGATTATGATTATTTGAAAAATGCAAATTTTCCTTTTCCCGCCGTTTAGGCGAATTTTAGTTTTCAGTTTTCTGCTAACACGAAATCTTGTTTTTATGTAAAAAATATAAATTTTACTTTTTTGTCAAAAATAAATATTTTCCAAAAAAAATGTAAAATTTAGTTTTCTTCTGAGAAAATAAAATATTTTCTTCGCCCCGACAAAAAGTGTTTTTACTAGAAAAGGGCCATGGTTAAAATATGGTCACGTTTATATTATAGAGATCTTAAAATATTTTCTTCGCCCCGATAAATATGTGTTTTTAGCTGGGCCAAAACTCTTCATTTAACATCCATAGGCAAATCAAATTATAATATATACTACATTAAAACTGGGAGTATAACCATTAAAAATGTTCGTATAAGATTTAAAACCACCGATTAACATATGAAAAATCACCAATTTAATTTTATTACTTTCCAAAATGATAGTAATTTCAAAAAAAAAAAAATTCTTAATATAAATATAATTCAATATAAAGTAAGGTAAATTATGAATTAAAAATTAACTTAATATCAATACTTAAATATCTGAAAAATAACATACAAACTAACATAAATATATATATTTCTTCAAAAAAGGAAATCCATATCAAATAATCTTAATCAATATAAAGAGAAACCCCCTTTAAAGAAATATATGTTAACTCTTTGGAAAATTATTAATGTCAAAATAAATTAACAAAAATTATCTCCTAAACAAATAGATATATCTTAAAAAATTTGCTGTTTGGAGGATAAGTTGGTTTATGGTTTTGACGAAAACACGATTTTATGGTTACGGTGAGAAAACATGATCTTACGGTTTTGAAGGAAAAACTCAATTTATGGTTAACATATACAGAAAAAATCTAATTTTTTATTATATGGTTAATGTGGATGTTTAATTTATTTTATTAATTTTATATTAAAAAATGATAGAGGTTACACTAATTTTTATTTAATCTTTATTAGTCGAAATCATTAATTTCATATATACTTTAGTCACATTAGGTACTTCCATAATTTTTTATTTAAAGAAATAATGAAGAACATTAATAATAAATTTATGGTTAGTTTAATAAATTATTTATTATATATTTAGATAGACCAACTTATTTCTCTAAAGATTCTAAGATTCATTGTGGTTATGACACATGGCTAACTCAAATCTTGTAATGCTTTTTTTTTAATATATATCAAAATATATTATAGGAAAGTACTTTACATCTATTATAAAATTTTCTAAATCATTCAGAAGCAAATATATTTTCTTATTTTCTTACATAATTTGATTCAGTGTCAAATTAGATTTATATATAAAGTACCTGAAAATATAACAAAACAAATTCAACCGAAAAAACTAAATTATATTTGAAAACTCAAAATATATCAAAAAATTATACAAAGTTGAAAATTCTGAAAAAAAACCTGAAATATAAAAAGTCGGATATATTTTCTTAATTTCCATCTAATCATTTTATTCAGGTATGAGACTTCCATAGTTTGGACCGCAAAAATCATGGGCTCTGGAAGATATAAGAACGACGGAACTCAGGATGAGAAATGTTTATTGACTAGAAAAGAGCATATTCACCGGTACGGATGAGATAGGCAACATTGTGTTTCAAAATCTCCTTGGAGCCAATAAGCAAATTGGTTTTAACCTCAGCTTTCTTTGCTTTGAAGCGTAACTAAAATCATTTTCAGGAAAAAAAAAAACTAATTTCAACTTTTCGTTTTCAGATATAAACTTTTCTTCTTTAACAAAAGTATTTGTCACACTTTAAAATTATATTATAAGCAAACTTTTAACAAAATTTAATTAATCAAACATAAATTAAAATATAGTTTGGAAAACATGTTTTACGTAAAGAAGAAGGCACATTTGTCCACACCTTGCTAAAATATAAAGATGAGAGATTTATTATTCGAGTCAAATGGGCTTTCAAATAATAATGACAATGTAACGAGAAATAGCCTGCGAATCACATTGCAAAAGCCGTTTTTTTGGCTTTAATGAATGAAACTTAAAACATCCCACATCAGAGAAGTAGAGAAGTGATGAGCAGTAAATATAAGTTCATGTGTCACGGGCGTTTTAACAGCTTAGGAAGAGATGAATGCTCTTCACGCGTGCGCTGCTGCTGTATTGCTCTTTATGGCTTTACTTGGTGTAATCTGGGCCTATCGCCCAAAAAATATTTAAACTCAACGTTTTTGCCCATTTAATTTTCAAAAACAGTATGCAATTTTATTTAAACGACATGTAGTTTGTTAAAAAAAAACAACACGTTGACGATAAGTTTAAACGAAAAAAATCTTGCGGAGTAAATTTCATAACGCCTCACCTTCGAGATCTTCGCGAGATTTTCGCCAACCTTCGCACATGCTGCATCAGTTTAGGAAAGTGGCTTGTATTCTCTTCTTTAAAAACTCGTCTCCTTCTCATTTCATCCTTCACGTTTTACATAACGAAAACCAGCAAATCCCACAGCGTAAGTCTAGAGAATGTTTGGTAGATTTATTAGTTCATTAAGGCATTCACGAGTAAAGCGTGAATCGTCTACCATGGTTTTATCCTAGGTCTCGATATTTCACACAGTCTTATCTCACCGTGGAACAAATATTTTAAAAAAATATTATATTTCGACTCCATGTCCGTTTATGAAAACGTTTTCATTTCATTTTTTTGAATCGTCTATTTCCTCAAAGTCGTTTTTATATTATCGTTTATATCAATTCAGTTTTTTTGGCTTCTACAATTCATATAGGGATTCAAGCTTAAACCCACCAAACACGACTCAACACTCAAAACCCTAAAATATCTCTCCTCAAGTCCTTTCGTCCTCATTATAATGGTGTCAGACTTTCTAATAAATGTCAGATTTCTTTCCACGACATATTTTAATGGTCCAATTTGTATAGAAAACAGATTTTTAACTTAATATCAATATCAATTATAGTTTGTTTCCTATATTCATTTCTCATGTCACAATGTAAAAAGTAGACTTCATTTCGTGACATATATAAGTTTTGTAATGTAAGAAGGTGAGTATTAAAGAAAAAAACTATAAAAACACAATTTCTTTCTTATATGAATACAAATTAAACAATGAGATGGAAAATTATGATTAAATCATAAAACTCATAAATAACTATCCTACTACTTGCATGACTTATTAATAAGTTTGGAATTTCGTATCTTCAAATTTTTATTTTATGTCTTACACGAGCAAAGCAAAAGTTCAACCAAGTAAAACTGAAAGGTTTACAACCGACTTACTCTTTTGTTTCTTGTGTGGATGTCCTTTGTGTTTCTCTGCTTCTCCATATCCACTCTCACTCTCACTCTCACTATAGTTCATACCATATGAGCTTTCTTTCTCAACTCTTAATAGTTGCTCGATTATTGAAACTATTTCCAATTCTTTGATGTCCTCTACATACAAAATACTTCTTCTTTGCTCTTTATTCACTGATAGTAAATAAAAAAACACATCGTCCAAAATATATGATTGACTCTTAGGTTCCACTGGTAACTAAATTTCAGCATCTTCGTATACGGATCTATGCCCATCTTCCTGCATATCTTCTCTTTCAACAACGAATAAGTGATCTACTCCAATAATGATGTCTTAAAAGATATAGTATAAAAATAACCATCGGTTGGAATCCATTAATAATCATCTTCGACATTCGAATAATTTTCATCATAATCAAAGTGTATGTTTGCAGAAGAAGAACACATTGTCTGTAATATATAAAAAATACATTGTCTGTAATATATAAAAAATTAAACCATTAAAGTTAAACCTGGTTATATAGTGATACCATCAAAACTATAGTAAGTTATACCTAGTTATACAGTTATGCTATTAAAGTTATACTTAGTAACACAATTTTGTGTGTAACTAAGTTTTACAGTTTTACTGTCTAATCTAACCAAGTCTTACCAAGTTTCACATTTCTAGATGTTTCTCCTGTTCAATTCAAAATAATAATCAGCTTTGATTCCCGACATTCTATCATTTCCTTATGATTATTATACCAGTTGTTGATTATCCAATTTCCTAATAGGAGGATTCCCCTAATAGAAAAACCATCTACACTGATCCCCAATTAATTCATTGTGAACATAAATATGAAATCATCTATCTATCTAATATCACAACTACAAATCTTGTAAATCATGTATGGTGGATTCAAAACTTGGGGTTTTACGACAATTTAAGATACATACCAAGAGAATTGCCGAATTTACATGAAGTTGAATTGAGTTGGAAATCAAGCGAGGAAAGTACGAGTTGATTTGAACTCAATTCAATCGAGAATTCTTCGATTCTCTCGATGAAAGCGAGGAGACAGAGTGATTTCAACTCAATTCAATCGTGATTTCTCTGATACTCTCGATGAAAGCGAGTAAACCCGACAGAGTGATTTCAACTTAATTCAATCTAGATTTCTCCGATTCTCTCGATGAAAGTGAGTAAACCCGACGGAGTGAACTCTATTCAGTCAAGATTTCTCCGTTTCTCTCGATGGAAGCGAGGAAACCCGACAGAGTGATTTGAACTCAATTAAATCAATCAGAATTAATTTCTGTTATTCTTTCGATGAAAGCGAGGAAGCCCATTCAAACCCAACGGAGGAGTGAAAGAGACAAAGAAGGGAATGAGCGGGCCCTATAACGCGATCTCTTCTTAATTGTGACGTCATAGAGAGGTGCACTTTCGATATTAACCATAGATATGAAAAGTATGAGAATAGATAATAGTACATTAGAATTAGTAAGAGTATATCAAAATGAATGTTGCCTTATTAAGAGCATTTGAGATTATTTCTCGTTTAGATGACTTTCAACTTTCCCTTAATTTGCTCACGGACAAGGGCTCTTTATCATTTCTAAACCTATAGGGGTCTTTGTGAATGCTAAACCATTTTCAAGTATTTCTTCTGTTGAAGTCAAGGTTCTCATGTTGATTGAATCATAGTCAATCTAGAATTTATGAATAATGGGGTTGTGGTTTAACTTAACGTGGTATGTTTTCTAGTTATTAGGAGTTTATTATTTATCTTTTATTATCATGGGATAATGAGTAGTTATCTATTTCGTTATATATTATTAGGGGGCTATTGGTAAGTGAATTCTCTTGAACTTTGAAAACTTTGAGATTTCATTGTTATTGGTTTTAAGAATTTTCGAAACCAACTCAAGTCTTTTGTTATTCAAAAAATATAGTTATTATTGATTCTCTAATTCTAACTAAATTCAGTGTTACACTACAAGAAAACAACGACATACTGAGGGAAAAAATCGTCGGTATGTCGTCGGAATAACGTTATTCCGACGACATACCAACGAAACAAGTCCTCGGAAATAACTTCTCGGAATTTCTTCTTTCCTTGGAATTTTCCGACGGAATTCCGAGGAAACAAATTTCCGAGGACATTCCGAGGACCACTAGTTCGTCGGAAAGCTCCTTGGAATATACCGAGGGAGAACGTCGTCGTGTTATTTCCTCAGAACTTTGTCGATCGATGCGTTTTTGGACATATATCCATCGATCGATCCGTTTATAAAAAAACGTTCGGAATATTCCGACGAACATGTCACTCGGTATAAACGGATCGATCGATGGATATATGTCCAAAAACGCATCGATCGACAAAGTTCTGAGGAAATAACACGACGACGTTCTCCCTCGGTATATTCCAAGGAGCTTTCCGACGAACGGAATGTAAAAAATATTAATTTTTTTTAAAAAAATAAAATTTTTGAAATTTAAATTTGAAAATATAAAATTAAAATTAAAATTGAAATCATATTAATTGATATTCATAGTTTCACAAATAAAAATAAAACATTCCGAGTTTTTGGAAAAAAAAAA
>NW_013617523.1:1710-2867 GCF_000695525.1 Brassica oleracea var. oleracea | reverse complement strand
TGTATGGTTGGAGCTGTGGGGCGAAGGGGAATCCTGAAAATGGCTGGAATCCCGAGACTGGCTCCCCGTACCACCACGACCACGACGCTGTCGAGGCCGGGTCTGATCATCATAAGACCTGTAAATTAAAAAATATATATTTAATAAATATAGAAGTATATAAATTATTTTTTTTTATAAGAAAAAAACATAAAATTAAAGAAACATTAGAAATTAGAAGAAATGCACAATAAATTTAAATTCTGAAACTCAAATAATTGAAGAAAAAGCGGTTAAATTTTTTTAATAAATATATAAAAATAGTTCTAATAAACAAAAAATATTTTTAATAAATAAAAAATAGTTTAATAAATAAAAAATTTATATAATATAAATATATATATATATTTTTTTTTAAAAATCCCAAATAATAGTTTTTAAGCACAAAAAAAGTTTTATAGATATTTAAAATGTTTTGTAAAATCCAAAAAATCGAATTTATATAGAATTTTTTTTTGTAAAATCCAAAAAATCGAATTTATATACAAAAATCGTTTTGTAAAATACAAAAATTGATTTTATATACAAAAATAGATTTTATAAATACAAAAAAAAATAAAAAAAATTATAAAAAAATTCTTAATCAATTCAACAAAACAAATTATTCAACCAAATCACAATTCTAAACCTATTATACAACCAAATCACAATCCTAACCAATCACCCTAACAAAAATCTATCAAAACTACACAAAAACCTAACAAATAGAACCTAAGAGAGTGGGATAGGGTCCTTACATGATTTGTGTAAGAGAAGAGGGAGATCGCCGGAGATATCGTTGGAATTCAGAGTAAATCGCCGGAGAGGAGAGAGGAGTCGCGCAGAGGAAGAAGAGAGAAATGGGAAAGAAGAAGCGGCTCGTGGTTATAAACTTAGGGTCCGACGGATACTATCCATCGGAATTCCGTCGGAATTCTAATTTCAATTTTCGCGAAATATTTGCCCGATAAAATGAAAGTATTCTTCGGAATTTCCTCGGAATATTCCGAGGAAATACCGAGGAACTAGTGTTTGGGGTTTCAAAACATCAAATTTTTTTGCCGTATTTCATTTCGTATACAATTGTAATGCATACCATTGAGGATTCTTTGTATAGATGAGCATAAACCATGAAATAA
>NW_013617523.1:0-1413 GCF_000695525.1 Brassica oleracea var. oleracea | reverse complement strand
TTTGTAAAATCCCCCAACGGCTCTCCAACGGCTATAATATTTCCTCGGAATTCATCGGTTTTTTCCGAGGAACACATTTTTCCTCGGTATTTCATAAGAATATTCCGACGGATTGATATTTCCTCGGAATTCCGTCGGTATATTCTGAGGAAATTCCGAGAAAACCAAATTTTGGGTTTCCTCGGAATATTCTCGGAAATTCCTCGGGATATCCTCGGAAATTCCTCGGGAAATTCCTCGGGATATCCTCGGAAATTCCTCGGGAAATTCCGAGGATTTCATTTTCCATCGGAATGTCCGTCAGAATACCGCTGTTTTCTTGTAGTGTTATTAGAAAGTGAATTATATTTATTTTTACTCATAAGACTCAACTTTCAAAATATCATATGTATCCATGTAATTTTCAAAATCCATGTGATAAAAATACTAAAAAACAAAACAATTATACTTACCAAATATCTATTGCACTTTAAATCCAAATTATTTTTATATTGTTTTATCATTTTTGAATATATAATTATATTTATAAATATAAAATAATTTTTTAAAAAATAATTTCAAAATTGAGTTTTTGAATTTTAAAAAGAAAATTTGATCAAAAAATCTTTTAAAAAATTCAAAAAAAATCGAAAAATTAATAAAAATTATAAAAATGTTTAAATTTTTAAAAATATAATTTGGAATTTTTTTAAAAATTATTTTTTATTTTTATTTTTAATATTTATATATAGATAAAGCAAGAGGTAAAATAGCTTTTTGCCTTTTTAATGAAACGTCTTTTGGTCATTTTCTTTTTTGTATGCTATTTTTGTGACAAAAACTAAAAATAAACTATTAAAGAAAATTTCTCAGTTTTGTATGATATAGGAAAAAATAAAGTATATTATTTTACAAAAAGAGTGATAGAAAATATGTAATACAAATTTATGAAAATCTATACCAATCTAAAAAATTATTATCAAATTTCATAAGTGAATGTGTATAAATTTTCATAATTTTTTCAAATCTATCAACTGTTAAAATTCACAAACTGTATACTATTTCATCTCCCAATAATCCCCCCTGGGTATTTTCACAATGGCGAGCAATGGTTTAACGCAGGCCCTGTTCCAATTTTCAAAGGTGAAAGTATCATATATGGAGTCTCAAGATGAATACTATGTTTCGATCGCAGAAACTATGGGATCTGGTGGAAACTGGTTTCGAAGATGGAAATCCAGCCGAACCTGATCAACCTCTACGGGAGAAAAGAAAGAAAGATGCAAAGGCATTGTTTTTATCTAATAAGCAGTGGATGACGATATACTCTTAAGAATATCTTCAGCGAACACAGCTTATGAAGCGTGGGAGATTCTGAGGCATGAGTATATGCACTACAAGAAAACAGCGGTATTCTGACGGACATTCCGACGG
>NW_013617522.1:49087-50237 GCF_000695525.1 Brassica oleracea var. oleracea | reverse complement strand
GCAATAGTTTTGTGGAGTACAGATGGAAGAGACTTCACTGTCAATGGACAAAGGGTTAAGCTCTACATGGTTGATGCACCTGAGGAAGATGGAGTTTCAACTCCACTGTCTGATCCTACCCCAGCCTAGTCAAAAAGGAGGCAAAGTCAAGCTAGAGACTTAAAACAAGCTCACTTGAGAGGAAGTCCCATGCGTGAGGTCGCTCGTGTTTCTGTCTCTGGGAGCGACATGATCAGAGCGACTCGGCTAAGTCGCTCGCACATTCGGTGTCCGGAGCTCGAGAGTCGCTCTGGGAGCGACGTCCCGCAGCGACCACGTGAGGTCGCTCGCGTTTTCTCCAGATGGGAGCGACGTGATCAGAGCGACTCGGCTAAGTCGCTCGTGTCCGGAGCTCGAGATTCGCTCTGGGAGCGACATCCCGCAGCGACCACGTGAGGTCGCTCGTGTTTCTGTCTCTGGGAGCGACATGATCAGAGCGACTCGGCTAAGTCGCTCGCACATTCGGTGTCCGGAGCTCGAGAGTCGCTCTGGGAGCGACGTCCCGCAGCGATCACGTGAGGTCGCTCGTGTTTTTGTCGCTGGGAGCGACGTGATCAGAGCGACTCGTGAGGTCGCTCGCGTTTACTGCGACACGGAGCGACCCATCAGAGCGACCACTCCAGGTCGCTCCCCAGCCGGTCCAGGTATGTCACTTTTCGATTTTGTCCGGTTTAATTCGAGTTAACCAGCACTAAACCTAACCGGACGACCCTAGAACTACCCATACCCACGACCTTCATCTCTTTCACTCTCCTTTCCTCTCACAAACACTCATACTCTCTCAAACAAACTCACACCAAAAATCTTCTAACTTTCTCAATTTTCACCCAAATCTCCTATTTCTTGTTTCTAAATCTAAGCTTTCGCCCCAACAGTCTATTTCTCACCACCCATTCCCCATTTCCTTCCATCCAAAGCAAGGTATTGTGTTTTTAAATTCAAATTCGTAGGTCCATGAACCCTAGAATTTGAAAATCGAAATTTGATCATTTTCTTGCTTGATTGTGGTGAAATAGACTAGGAAAAACTTATATATCAAGTTGGGTTGTTTAATTGAAGATGGAACTGAGCTTAATTTGAACTTTGGCAAAATTAGGGTTCATGGATTTGG
>NW_013617522.1:46074-46258 GCF_000695525.1 Brassica oleracea var. oleracea | reverse complement strand
TATTTTCATTGTCTTATCCATTCACCCATGTGCATTTTGATCAAATAAACTAGGATTTAGCCATGTTTAGATTGCATTTTGAATACATGAGTCCTTATCAGGTATTGGAGTACCACATGGAGTTCTTGGAGACATTTGGGTGCATTTGGAGCTCAAAAGAGGTGAAAAAGGTGATCATTGGACG
>NW_013617522.1:41042-45955 GCF_000695525.1 Brassica oleracea var. oleracea | reverse complement strand
GACTTGACCGGAGCGACGCAGCGAGGTCGTTCGCGTCTCCATCACTCGGAGCGACGTAACCGGAGCGACGTGACCGGAGCGACACAGCGAGGTCGCTCGCGAAGAGCGACCCAGAGCGACGTCTCGCAGCGACCCCTCCAGGTCGCTCCCGAAGCCTGGAGCGACCTCTCGGAGCGACTACTGGAGGTCGCTGCGCGACGTCTGATTACTCGAATTTATTTCTACTCAAGGGCCTTTTGGTCGGGTGATTAGGTTAGAGCTAGGATGTTTTAGAGTAGATCATTCCAAAACCTTGCTAGTAGAGTAATCATAATGCATCTTCTGAGTTAGCTTCTCAAAAGTTGATCTTTAGGCATTTCCCACCCAAAAGGTGTTCGATGAAATGCCTGAAACAACTCTTCTAAGCTTTTAGCATATTTTGCCAAAGACATTTGTTGTTAGAAATGCTAAGATAGCCTTAGACCTGTTAGTAATGATTGCTTCCACATTATTCAATCGAAGACATTTGTTGTTTGAAATGTGTTAGTAAATGAACATTCATCTAGACATAGAGTTTGTTTAGAATCGTGTCTAAGCTTAAGGTTGATAGTTTGATTGTTCGTTTGCCATCCTTAGTTCGAAACTTGATCACCCAAGGTCTAATTCCTATGCCCATGAGTTCTCATTTCCTTAGTTAAGAAAGTCAACTCATTTACCATTTTTATTATTCTGAAACTGCATTAGTAATAATCATTAGTTTAGAAAACCTTTAAAATCATCGGTTGCACTTAGATTAAGTAAGTACTTGCATTCTCAGGGCTTGAAATCCCTTGGAATTGGTTCGACAATCATTTATACTACAACATTTGTCTTAGGAGCTTTGAAAACACCTAATATCACGGGGACCCAGAGCGTTTCCTTATCGGGGACCCGAGGGTCTGGGTCCTGCCTGGAGGCTGGAAGAAATGATTCCGGGGTATTTTTCCCCAACAGTTTGCCCCTTATTTCTCGATTTAGTCATCGAAGTCGGAGAATAACCTCTGCACTCAAGTCAACCGGGGTTGCTCATTCTCAGCAGGCTCCCCTTAGGCAGGACCCCGTTCCATTGGTCTTGCTAGCCTGGGTTCCACTCAACCCAGAACTCATTCTGAACCCAGGTGAGGATCAGTTCCTTTGTGTTCGACCGGAGCCTAGTAGTAGTTTCTCATATCTTCTGGAGATGATGAGGCTGGAGCTCTGAAATTTGAACCACGCGCGGGCTGAAGAGAGTTCTTGCTGGGAGAATCCAGAGATCTTTGAGGCTAGGATCCTTTGCTTTGAGGAAAGGCGGGAGTGCTGTGGAGTTGACGCTTCGACTATGCAGATGAGAGAGTTCCTATTGGAGAGGACCGGGGCTTCTTAAGGCTGAGGTTACTTAAGCTGGGGAAATAGTAAGGGGGATCCTTACGGTCCCCGTATTTTGGTCCAAAATTTTGGCGGGAAAGGGGGAAGCTCCTCGATGTTTGTCTTGATATTAGCATTCACGCGTGGTCTCTCCCCCTGACGCGTGTAAAGTGTTTCTAGGGTTTTCGATTCTACCCCTCCGATTCCTCCACCTGATTCCTTTAGTTTCCTTTTCTCTCCCTCTCAAAGATTTCTCGCGATCTCCATATCTCGACTTGGGTCCTCATTCTGCAGGCAACCTCTCCTTCTCTTTCGCTTACTTTTTGATCCTTTCTTCCTTCTGCTCCTGAGATGAGGACTGAGTCGGGTCTCTCTCCAAATTCTTCTTCCATAAAGTAATAGAGTTAGATCTGGTTGATTGAGGGTTGCTCCAACGGAATCTATGGATTCTTCCGATTCTTCCCTGGATTTGACCGTCAAAGTAAAAAATCCCAAAGCTATCGTTGCTAAGAGAACTTCACCTGTAGGGGGAAGCCGTTATCCTCCGATTGACCCTCCTTCGGTGATAGGGGCTGAGGAGGTCGCGGTTTGGAGGAAGAAGTACGAGCTTCCTGATGATGTTGTTATTCGAGTACCTGATCCAGAAGACAGGGTTTCAGATTTCGGTGTGGATGAGGTTCCTGTCTACGAGCGTTACTTCGCATCTGGCTTCAGGGGTCAAATTCCCTCTTTGGTAGCTAAGATATCCGAAACCCTAGGGATTTCCCCAGGTCAGCCAAACCCGCTGGCTTGGAGGACATTAATAGCTCTGCAGAATTTGGGTGATCTTTACGGGCTTGTGATTGGAGTGGCCGAGGTCCTGTGTTCTTACTCTTTCTCTCCTCTAAGTAGCGCAGAGTGGAGGTATTACCTTCATCCTCGAGGCAAGGAGCCCCCAGTTAGGGAAATCCCCAAGAAGGAGAGAAAACAGCTTCTGGCCTTTGAGGGAAACTGGACGGAAAATTTCACCTTTATGCACCTCCCGGGCTTTTCGTATATTTGGCAATTGGAGGGTAAGCTAGTGGTAGGAATCAAGAAGGTTATCTAGATATTAGGATACTAACGATCTTATGTCTTCTTGATGCAGATTTACCTCGTGTTGACTACTCTTTGGGGAAGGATACCATCGAGCAGGTGTTGAAGCTTCCTCTCGAGCGACGTCGGATTCCTTTTCTCGTGAGCAAAGCAGCATTAAAGCGTTGTAGTATCCGGGGTAAGCTTTCCACTTTCTTCCATACCTCTTCTTATAGTTGCTGACTTGATTTACTTTCGTGTGCTAGGTGAGATGTCAGGATCCAAGGGGGACAAGGCTTTGGCAGAGTACAAGAAGGCTCTTGAGGTGATGTCCGCAAGGAAAGCTGCCCCCAAGCGAGTTGCTTCCACCGAAGACGATGAGGTGCAGTTCATCAGGAGCAGCAAACGTCATTCGGGTGCTGCTGCGGCTCCTTCCTCTTCCAAGAAGAAATCCAAAGCGTTGGACTCTTCTCCTAAAGATTCTCCCTCTGCTCCTTATGATTGGGCCACATTGTTGAACAATCTCAACAGAAGGTATTTCCTTCGAGTCCGGTGCTTTTGGCATCAGAAGAGGACTCTTCCGCAACCATCCAATCGCTCCAGGGTGACTTACTTGAGGTAATGCTTCATATAACTTTTTGATATTTTCGGTTCTGGTTGTTGATTAGATCTTGTTTGTAGGTGGCATCTCAATTGTACCATCTCGGGGAGAAGATGGAATCTGCGGTTTTCACGAAGGTTGAGATGGAAAACTTGACCTCCCAGCTGCGCAAGGAAAAGGACGCCGCCCTAGCCAAGGACCAGGAGATCAAGGAGTTGAGGCTCAAGGTGAGGAACCAAGAGGAAGCAGGGGAGTTGGCGGCCACAGAGAACATCTCTCTAAGGGGCAAGCTGAAGAAAAGGGAGGAGGAACTAAACGATCTGAAGGATGCCGCGGAGACCTTCGATGCTGAGAAGGTCATGGCTGTGAGCGGTGCCAAGGTTGTGGCTCGATCGGAGCTGATGCGGGAGTGGCTCAATGGTCAGACCGACAGCTGGGATCCCGTGAATACCTTAGAGCAGTACAAGGTGGTAAAGCCCACCGAAGCCGAGCTCTTGGGACTCCCACCTCCTTCCTTTGAGTATGAACCTCAGGTCCCTGGTGGCAAAGAAGTGAAGAAGACGCTGGAGCCCGATGCTGATAACCCTCTTGCCGAATGATCCTGATCTCTATTACTTGTACTCTCAACTCTGTGAAGGGGTTTCTTTTTATTTTGTAGCTGCCCTCGATGAGGGTTTAAAATTTTGGATCAGGCCTCTGTGCCTTTTTGTTGTTTTAAGACCATGGCTCTTTTGTGCCCTTTTGAAGTATGCTTTTGGATTTGCATCTTTTCTTCTTTGTGATCTTTAGCTTTCGTAGATGATATTTGTATTGCTTCTGTGGCTGTCTCTTCTTTCGGAAGAATGCAGTTTGCAGGATGACTTCGGGGTCTTGAAAGTTGACTCATGAGTCGTAATCGGAGGGTTGGTGAGCCAAGTGTTGATCGCTTGATAGTCTCTTATAGGACTTGAGCCGTCTGGGCTTTGGATGATCGTCGAAGGACTCGTGGATCCTGGATGCTAAGATTCCTTGGAGCCTTTGGACCTTGCAATGATCAGACCTCGTGGGTCTCGTATGACTGGATCTCCTCTGGGGACCCTGAGGTCGGTTGGAGAATTTAATAATCTTGGGACCCGGGGGTCACTTCTTAGGGAACCCGTTGGTTCTGGACCCTGAGGTCTTGAGTTGGACACATGGTCTTTGGACCCTGAAGTCTTTTTTAGGGAACCAATAGGTTCTTGGCCCTGAGGCCTGTCTGAGCCCGGAGTTCTTTCTCAGAAACCGGAATTAAGGTTTTAAAGGGACTGCATTCTGCCATCCTAGGTGAGGCCACTCTCGGTACCTGTTGGGGTATCGCATTCTACCGCTCGGAAGCTGGTCACTATCGAGTTCCCGAGCTGCATGCTGCTTTCTGCAGAAAGCCACTATCAGGCTTAGAGGGTGCTGGTGTGGGTGAAAACCCAAGTGCCAGGCTTTGTTGCTTTCCACGTCTGGAGAAGCAGTATATTATAAGGTGCTCCCGGACTTTTGCACTTGGCCAAGGGCAATTATACCTCGTGTCCCTTGTATTATTCTAGCACGTAGCGTTTTTATACAGGTACTTTCACATTTTTGGTATTTTTGTTTGAGACCCCGATATGCCTGAGGCTATACAGGGGTTTTAGGTAGTATTGACGGCATACTTGGGCTTGCGCATACCCATTCCTACCTTATGTCTCATACCAGTTTTGTTTTTCTGTGGTCGTACCACTTGTCATTAAGGGTTGGCGAGGATCGAAGGTCTCTTGGACCTGATCCAGCTCGTTAGCCCCTTTAAGTATTATGGCATTCCTACTACTCTTTTATAGTCAGAACTATTTTATTATATAAGCTTTGTCTGGAGACGTTTCAGCGTACATAGGAGTAGGAAAACATAATG
>NW_013617522.1:22856-40972 GCF_000695525.1 Brassica oleracea var. oleracea | reverse complement strand
TAGGGACCGCGGTCGAGACTCGTTTCATGCCCCAGCCCTTAGTGTTCGGGGACCACTGTCTCCTGTTGATGAAGGTTTTCAGCACTTCCATGAAACGTGTAGTCACATTCATCCACTGGAGCGACCAGGTTTGGAGGTCTCCTGCCTGGCTAATTGTCTCCATCCTGCGTCTGCGAGGAACCCTTTGCTCCAGTTCCGCCAGATGTACCCTCTGAGGAGGTGTCCTTGGAGTACTCGTGCCCCACTTGTTTATCCGCGAGACCACTGGCTGATATCTGATAAAGTTCTCGGTGATCTTGTCTTTGTGAGGCGGGGGACGAGGGTCCTGCAAGGACCAGGTCTTGCCAGCAGATGCAACTTTGAAGGGCTTCAGAGGAGACCATGCGGAGCGGTCGACATAGGTACTCTGGGGATCCCTTGGGTTCTTGGAATGATTCAGGGTCCGCCTTCTCCGGAATGACCCCCAATTACCTGTATCATTGACCTCTGATCCCTGGGTTCGCGGGGTCCGAGATCTTCTCTGTAATTGCTATAAGACTTTGGTCTTCCCCTTCAGGATGGTCTGGTAGCAGGATCGAGAGTTCTCCTGGTCTCCCCTAATTATTCTGATTCCCCAGGGTGTAGGGAACTTCACCATCTGATGAAGGGTTGACGGGACTGCTCCCATATCATGAATCCAGGGTCGTCCCAAGATCATGTTATATGCCGATTGGCAATCTACGACCAGGAATTTGGTAGACATGTTGACCCCTTCAGCGTATACTGGGAGGATAACCTATCCGGCGGTTTACTAGACCTCGCCGCTGAACCCGATGAGTGGGGTTACCTTGCGTGTCAGGGTGCTCTCCTCCAGCCCAAGATCTTGGTACGCCGTTTGGAAGATAATGTTGCTGGAGCTGCCGTTGTCTACTAGTATTCTTTTCACCAAGCAGTTTGCTACGGTGAGAGAGATAACTAGAGCATCATGGTGGGGAGCCAGGATCTTCTCTTGCTCCTTAGCTATGAAGCTTATCTCGTCGGTGCCTAGATGTAGGCGCTTTGGTTGGGTCGTTCCCAGACCATGCTTAGCGTTACGGGTGCTTTTCTTTGCGTCTGCGTGGCTTACTCCGCTTACTTCTGAGCCTCCGGATATGACATGGATCACCCGATCTTGCGAGGTGGTGAGGCTGGTGCAGCTCCTTTGGATTTTCCTGCTGTCTCTTTGCTGAGGTGGGCCTTGGCTTTCTTTGAGAGGAATTCTCGGAGATGCCCCTTTTGGAGTAGTTCGTTGACCTCGATCCTCAGGGCGATGCAGTCTTCGGTTTTGTGGCCATGATCGCGATGGAAGTCGTACCAAAGTCCCGGGTTCCAAAACGAGTCAGGTGCTTTCATCTTCGGGGGCCAGTTAACCTGTTGGCCCATCTGTCTCAGTGCGTTGACTAGCTCTGGTGTTTATATTGAGAGATGGGAGATATCGGGCCAGGCAGATACCGACATCCCTTCTTCATTCTCTTGCGGCCGGTACTGGAACCTGCCCATGTTTCTACTACCAGAGTCCTTGGATTCCCTTTGGGAGGATCTTTCATCTCGGTCTCCTCGATCTGATCGGGCTGACCTTTGGTCCTGCTTTGGCTGAGCCTTGGCGCGGCTAGCAACATCTTCCTCCCACTTCACCTGGGCCCTGGCTCGGGACAACACATCTTCCATGGTGTTGCAAGGATACATGGTCAGCTCTTTGTATAGCCCCCAATCTGGAAGTAGACCTCTCTTGAAGGAAGAGATCGCAGTAGGGATGCTGCATTCGGGGACCACCACTTTCTCATGGTTGAAGCGGGCTATGTAGTCTTGCAGGGGTTCCACTCGATGCTGGAAGATCTCCTAGAGACCATATGAAGTCTTCTCCAGGCTCCTACTGCTTGCGAATTTCTCCACGAATTTGTCGCTCAGGCCTCCGAAGGAAGATATGGACCTGGTAGGGAGATTGATGTACCATTGCAAGGCAGGTCCGATCAGAGTGGAACCGAACCCTTTGCACATCGTGGCTTCACGGGACTCCTTAGGGAGTGCAACCATGTGATCGTCGGGGGCGCCAGTACCGTCATACATCTTGATGCTGGGGAAGGAGAACTTTCTAGGCATCTCAACCGAGGCAATTTCTTTCGCAAAAGGGGTATCCGCGTAGGAATCAGGGTTGCTCCTTTGGATTGGGGGAGCTACTCCTGGTAGGCATTCTACCATGGATTGCATGGCATCGAATAACCTAGAGAACATCTGCTCTAGGTAGGCGGTTATGGAGGATTCGGTTGCTGCTTTCTCGGGTTCTTCCTTCCCGGGCTTTGGCTGGGAATCACTCTCCTCCAGATCATGGATTTGAGGATTCTCGGTCCCTTCCCGTGTTACCCCAGCTACCCTAGATACAGGAGGTGTGTCGGTGGTACCTTCTCTGGTGCTGGGCGTGTTCAGATTTCCCATAGGTTGAACTCGGGTGTTGAAGCGACGCTTCTTGTTACCTGCCATGTTGAGGGTTTGATTTTGGTCCCGGAGGGCAGTGTTCTCTGACTATAGCTGGCTGAGCTTCTCGGCGCTTAGATCCAACTGTTTGGAGTGTTCGTCAAGTTTTTCCTTCAGGATCTGGACTTCTGAAGAGAGGTTGGAATTTTCTCCGATAGTTCCTTGAGTTTGGTGTATGTCGGTGATTTGGCCTTGCAGGCTGTCTATTTTCTTTTGAAGCTCAGTTGTTGTTTGAGAAGCTTAAGGTGATTCGCCGTCGTGCTCACCCACCGTCATCGTCACGTAGTTAGATTACTCCCCTCCTTCTAGCGCCAAACTGTTAGGGGATTTTTGTGTAGGCTCTTTGTGAGTACTACAGAACGATGGACAAGCCGGTAAACCGAATGTATTTGAGGATGCTTGTAGGTATTTCGTAAGGATTTGAGAGAATAATGAAGAGAAAGACTTGAAGAGACGTTTTATTAGATAGAACAGCAAGAACAAACTGGGTTACAAGGTATTGAAGAAGAACCCTAATTCTAGCCGTCTAGCTCTAGCCTCTAAGTCTTGGAGAAGTCGATCCCTTAATTTAGGGTTTTAGTAGCTCTTATATAGTCGTCTAGGAGTCGGTTTCATTAGGTTAAACTCTTCCATATTCGGAAATATGGAAGGTTTTCCTTGTCGGAAGTTTTCCATTTCTTGGAAGGGAGCTCGGTTCCAGGGACCGAACTCGGGGTTCCTTCTAGTGGGGACCTGGAGCGTTCCCTTATCGGGGACCCGAGGGTCTGGGTCCTGCCTGGAAGCTGGAGGAAATGATACCGGGGTATTTTTCCCCAACACTCATGGGTTCATTCGGCCAGAGAAAGGTATCAGACAGGGAGACCCTTTGTCTCCGTTCCTTTTCATCTTTTGTGCGGAATCTTTGGTCCACTCTCTGAATCAAGCAGAAGCTTCAGGACGTTTGCACGGTATACGTGTGTCTACCTATGGGCCTGCGGTCCATCATCTTTTGTTCGCTGATGAAAGCCTCCTTATGTGCAGAGCCTCATCTCAAGAAAGCTCTGAGTTGAAAGTCAACTTAGCTAACTATGAGGCTGCTCCTGGACAGACCATCAACTTCTCTAAATCTTCGATTATTTTTGGATCCAAAGTAACCGAAGAGAAGAAGATCAGGGTCAAAGACATCCTAGGTATTGAGACTGAAGGAGGAGAAGGTATGTACCTGGGTCTATCAGAGAGTTTCAGTGGTTCCAAAATTAAACTACTTAACTTCATCAAAGAAAAGCTTAAAGGTAGATTTAGAGGCTGGTTCGCAAAGTCTCTTTCCCAAGGAGGAAAGGAAATTTTGCTCAAGTCCATTGCGCTTGCCTTTCCAGTCTACGCTATGTCTTGCTTTCGCCTGTCTAAGGATCTCTGTTCCAAACTCACTAGTGCCATGACTGAATACTGGTGGAGCAGTGGCAACAATCGTCACAAAATTGCTTGGGTTACTTGGCAAAAACTTTGCAAGAAAAAAGAGTTGGGTGGGCTCGGTTTCCATGACATTGAGCTCCAAAAGCAAGCATGGAGAATCTGGAACCAACCTGAGCTACTATTATCTAGGATCTTGCGCGACCGCTACTTCCGCAATTCCTCCTTCCTTGAATGCAGTATTGGAACTAGACCTTCATATGCGTGGCGAAGCATAATGCATGGTAGAGACCTTATGAAACAAGGTTTGATCACGAGCATAGGTGATGGGAAGAGTACTAATGTCTGGTCTACTAATTGGGTAATGGATTCGCTCCCCAGACCCCCACTATACCATCCTTCCAACCCTATTAATCTCTCACTAAAAGTGTCAGATCTCCTAGTGGAACACACCGGCTTTTGGAACTCTACGATGTTGAAGCGTACCTTTGCGGAAGATGATGTGCACCGTATTCTTGCCATCCAAGCCAGACCCTCCCACCCTGACTCTCTACGCTGGGTCTTCACCCCCTTTGGCTCTTACACGTCGAAGAGTGGTTATAAGCTCTTAGAAGACCTCATATACCTCAACAGAAGCAACAATGTCTTCCTCCCACCTCTGGAAAAACGTCTATGGAGCAACCTCTGGAAAACCAAAACTTCTCCTAAACTCTGACATTTCTTATGGAAGGCCCTCTCTGGAGCCTTGGCAGTGAAAGAAAGGCTCCGATCTCGCAACATCAATGTGGTCGCAACCTGCAATGCTTGTGGACATCACACTGAAACCATCTGCCATGTTCTTTTCTCTTTCCCTTTTGCGCAAGATGTCTGGAACTCCATTGGCTACCCTCTGCCGCCTTCAGGTTTCTCTGTTAACTTGGTCTTTGTTAGAGTCCAGTAAGAACAAGAACATTGACTGGAGCTTACGGAGATCTTTCCCATGGGTCCTCTGGCATCTATGGAAAGTTAGAAACACGCTGCTCTTTGAAAAGACTCAAACTCCAAAGTCCGATATCATGAATAGAGCTAGAGAGGATGCAGATTTGTGGTTTCAAGTGAACTACCCAGAAGCTCCTCTTTCTATCCCCACTATATTGCCAGGACCTGTCCACTATTTGGTTTGGAAGAAACCGAGAGCCGCGGATCTGAAATGCAATGTTGCCTCCTCCTGGATTAATTGGCAAAGTCAAAGTGGAGCCTCCTCGATACTGCGCAATGATCGTGGAGAAACATTACTTCACAGCAGTAGAGCCTATGCCAATCCAGTCTCAGAGATACATGCTGCGCTCCTAAGCCTCCTTTGGGCTGTGGAAAGCATGATGCACTTACGCCAACGTAGAGTCATCTTTGAGTTCTCTTTGGCTGGCCTACGAGACGCCCTATCTTTACCTGAGTCTTACCCTCAATTTCTCTGTCTCTTTGAGGATCTCCAGAGCATGCTCAACCGTATGGATTCATGGTGCTTATGCCTTGTGTCTCCTACAGAAAACAGAGCCTCTGAAAGCATTGCTCGATCAGTAACTAGGGACAATCGCTCTCAATCGTATGTGGCGCAAAACGGGCCTGTGTGGCTCACCACGATCCTTCAAGCTGATGCCATGGGTACTCTTTAGAAAGCCCATGCGCCTTGCTTTCTCCTTTCGCTGAGGTTTTTATCCTTGTCTTTCTCTATCTCTGATGCCTTCTGGTTTTCAGAATAGTTTTATTTCTCATTTTCGAGGCCGTGTTTCTTCATGTTGTACCTTCAACAGCAAGTTACTGAATATCAAAGCAGAGTTAAAAAAAAAAGAATCAAACATAGCTAAACTTCAATTTGATGGAGTATATGTAACTTTAATATACCCACAGAATGAGTAAAAAAAATAATTCAATTTCTTATATCCAAAAATAAATTTTTAATTAAAATAAAATTATTTTATCTTTATAGTAATAGTATATTTATTTTTGTATATATTACTTACGGGATACCTCAAAAACATAATAATAAATATAAATAAAATAATAACTAATTTTCATGGTTTAGTTCTTTTGTACAATATATATGTGCATAATATTTCAAAATATTATGTTTATATCCATTTATGTACTTTTGAATCGATCGACACTTTATCTTATTTTTTTAATTTTATTCTCAAAACAAATATTATCTACAAAATCATGTGTCTAACTGAAAATAAAATAATATTATTTAAAATTATATTTATACATATAAAACTAAAATTAATTTCAAAATGTAAATAATATATTAATTAATTTTATAATTTATTTACTTTATAATATGGAATCAAAATTTGATAGGAACCCCCCCCCCACTATATATATATATATATATATGTGTATCATGCTACAAATAATCTTACTATAAACTATTTACTTATCTAAGAGAACAACCAACCTAAATAAAAATAGTGAAATTAATCAAAATTTAAATATATTTAGAAAAAAAAATATTATAGTTAAATTGGAGGGAATAGATGCAATACCATATATTCAAATGATAACTAAACTGACTAGATATTGTATATCTGAAATCATATGTCTAACTAAAAAATAATAATATTATTAATATGCATTATCAAATGATTATAAATTGAAAACAAAGTATTAATCAATTATTATAATATATCTAATTTAAAATATTTATATTCGTGCATGAACACGGGAAAATCACATAATTTTCTAACAATATTGGAATTGATACAACTACAACCTCACAAGTTCATTTATAGTTAAACAGAACATTATATTTTGTTTTTTATCCTATATAACATTAATAATTATGTGAAATTTAAATAATATTAATAAAATATATTTAGATCATTTTTTTGAATTTTAAAGGGAACAATAAAAAATATTAAAAAAAATTGCTAGGAAAATATAAAAAAAAATGTTTGTGACTTCAATTCGTTCAATAGAAATTAAAAATCAATTAAGGAATTTTTTTTGCTACACCATATATGATAATATATTATATTTTCAAGAATTGTTTTATTTAATACTCTAAATTGGAACATTTATGGTATTATATATTGGTAAATATGTTCAAATTAAGGATGTTTGACCAAGAATAACATCAATATAAATAGACATTTATTTAATATTGTTGACTGACTTGATTCATCAAATCTGTAAATGTGCCAAAATGATAAAGAAGTGAAGGCAAAATTTTAAATATCTTTCAAGATTAGATTCATTACAGAAAAGAATGGCTTCCACAAATGTTGAAGTTTTCGATCTTATTGGTGAACTCATTCTTATGAAAGCGAATCAAAAGAAGATGAAGAGCATGTGAGGGTGAGTTTACACTATTCATACTCTTATGTGCTTTGTTTTTTTCTACAAATGTTTAACTATATTTTGTGCAATTTAGGGTTTGGAGAAAACTTTAATCAAATACCTTGAAGAAAACAAGATTATTTTGGAGACCGAACAGTTTGAAGCAATCCGACATTTAAATATGGATAAAATTAATTGATTCTCAACTGAAAATCATAGATAATCGTATTGAAGAGAACAATAAGCTTATTGAAGCGATGGATGCTTCCTCGAGAGAGGATTGCTTGTGTAGTTCAATGGCCACACGCTTGACCAATAAGAATACCAATAATAAATATATGAACATCATTACCATGTATTCTATATTATCAAATGTCTTTTGTTTCTACATCGAAAGCTTTGATGGAATAATAAATTAAATGCAATGATGTTGTTTGTGCATCTATATAATAAATTGTTTTACCAATAGGAATGTTGAATAAGTAAAAGAAAAAACCTAAAAGTAAGTGAAATCTTTATTTTCTACAACAAATACGTAATACCCAATTGTGTAGAACGATTTTAAACATATAGATAAAATATCTAATTTATCTAAATGAAGGGTTGGCATTGTGCTAAACTTAATCCATGCGGTTTCCCCGAATCTAGTAACGAATTAGTTAATAAAAGATTATTGGGCTTCTTAAAGTAATTAAATGACCTAAAATTTGTGGTTAAACATAAAACTAACCCCTTCTATTGAATTTTTTTTGCCATATTCATTTTAAAACTTTAATTAATCATGAAAATGCCAGTACCTATTAGTTTTTGTGTCAATCGATTTGTGTTACTTTGGTGCTGTTTTTGGTGTTGTTCTGCCTCCCACATTGTTAAGTTATTAGATTTTTTTATAGCTACTGATATAGGTTATGTGAACTGCACTTGTGGCTTCACCGGGTTCTTTCATTACTTTTGCACGAGAATTAAGAAGGGATTCATCTTTGCCTTTCCTCAAGTTAGGTTTGTGTTAACATGAGCATACGTCCATGGACAACATGAGAGAAAATGAACATACCTATATGGCGTACACTCAGTTTTGGTAAAGAGTGGACGGAAATAAAATATGCCCCAATAAAACAATTCTTTGGACGCTGGACCATATGTTGCAGACACAAAATCATGCTGCTATGGAGATTTTGTGTAGTTAGTTACTCGCGATCATGGTTGCGATATGGTTTTTTGGACAAAAATAATTACCCAAGTGCTACATGGTTAAAACAGAAAATAGTTCACTTCCCATTTATCAGGAACTCTGTTTAGACCTCTTCACTCTAAATGCTGCGGACGCAGATACACTAAAATTACACATGTACAAAATGTATTCCACTGAGTTTCTATTAAATGTACGGAAAAAGGAAAGTTACCGTTATCAGAGGCGTGAGGTCAGGGTGGTACTGGAAGGACATGGCATTCATCGCCAGAAAAGATAGACCGCACAGTTCCATCAATGAGATTGACATGTGCTACTTCTACGCCTCCGAGAAGTGAAGCTGGGTCAACCTATATAGTAACTAAGCTTAGTGATAGGAACGATCATTAATGGTGATTCGAGCTTCAAGATGATAAATGAATTATGCTGATTTAATGGTTATTTGGGTTTCAAGAACATAAATTATTGTCACGGATTTTATTGCCGATGATAATCATACCCAAGGTGGAGTGGTACAACATTGTCTGGTTCCCTCAAGCTCTGCCTCGCCAGGCTTTCATCACTTGGCTAGCTTGTCGGAATAGGTACACGGGTGATAGGATGAGGCAATGGGGTCAAACTCAGATTTGTCCATTGTGTGGCGAGCCGGATATGACGCGTGATCATCTATTCTTTGTGTGTCCTTTCATATTTACAGTTTGGAGAATGTTGATGAACCGGTTCCTAGCAGACCGCATAAATCATGACTGGTCTAGGACTCTCGAAGTTAGACTCTCAGCTAGTGAAAATGGCTTCCCAGGCTTCGATTTACTGGATTTGGCATGAGAGGAATGGGCGTCGTCATCATAACCCTCCAAATTCTGCGCTTTATATTGCTCGGACTGTCCACCGCGAAATGCAAAACCGGCTTTGGGCATTGCAGCTTGGGAATACAGAAGATGCTGCAAATGAAGGACTGGGACGATGGATTAATATGACAGTACTGCCTTGACATCATTAAAGTAAAGAACTGGCGATATGGGGCTAACACCTCCTCTGTTTTCTTTGCGTTCATATACATGTTTTCTCAAGTAAAAATAGAGCGTTCTTGTGCTCGACATTCTGTTTAGTTCTCCTGTATCTTTTGGTCCCTCAGTTTAGGATCACAAGAGTGTAACACCTTTTTGTAAAGTTAACATTTCAGCAAAAAAAACAAAAATTAATTGATACTCCATCATTTCAATGTTTTAAAAACAATTGTTTCAGAAATATATTTTTTACATTATCAATACATTTTTATTAAGTAATAATGGTTAATTGTAAATTTCAAAGTAACTAATTATGTTTACTTAATTTTGATTGGCTAATAATTGTAAAAAAAATTAATCACAAAAATTTAATTTATAATCAAAATTTAAAATTCTATTTTAATATTGTGAAAACTCCAGAACATACATCTTTTTAAAATAGAGGAAATAATAATTCTTTATTGCTCCCATTGTTTTAAGGTCCGAGTTATCTTCTACGGGTGCTGGTTGGATGGAAGAAAAATATGTTCAAATGGTTATGCATTTTTTAATATTATTGTTGATTTCCCATGCTTCGACAATATGTGTACGAATTTTTTAATATTATTGTTGATTTCTCATTGCTTCGACAATATGTGTATGTTTCGTATGATGCCGTCAAAATCATATTCGGTTTAGATTGGTTATTGTGATCGTTTGATTTGGACCGAAAAGTATAATTATGATTGAAGACTTGTTAAAAAATATATATATATATGGTTAGGAAGCGTGAGCTTATTGTATGATAGTTAAAGCGAGCCCAAATTAATAGAACTAAATCGTAAACAAAAAACAGTGGTATAGGATGTAAATAAAAAGTTATTTTAGGGGTCAAAATTAGAGAGGAACATGTTTTAATAGTATAGATTTATGTCATTTTTGAACATTGTGCAAGGAGTTATGTGTTCTACTCAGATATTATTCCTATTTGTTTTTTTTTCCATAACACACATTCATAAGAGGAAGAAAAAGATTCGTGATAAACATGTTAAACATCTAAAACATCCAAATCTTAACCAAGCCTCCTAATTTAAAACCAAAATGATCTTTAACTGGCCAAGAACATAATAAATGTTACATAAATCCAAAAAAGAACCACATAGATTCTAGGATCTGAAGCAAGATCAACCAAACAAAAAGGAAGTCAATCAGTGCTTCTTCAGTGTTTTGACTTGGATTTGGTATTGCTGATGAAATGTAATACACTTCTACTTCATATCCTATTTGATCTCTCAAATCAGTACTTTCTATCTCAGCTTCCTCTTGAACTTGTTTTGAGCTTCATTTTAAGCTTTCCCATATGAGCTACCTCATTAAGCCGCTCTTTCTTTAATTATCCTCCTTTCCCGAGACTGCAAATACGTAGATTATACTTGTCCAATGATGACAACAGTAAGTTTTCAACATTAAAAACATTCATCATACCTCTTGAGGAAGAGGTCACCTTCTTCAATTGTGGCATTCCTCACCACATAGACCAAAATACGGTTTTCTTCCTTTCTCTATCTTTAGGTGCCCATGCAACATGAACCATTAAAGAAGATTTTACACCATATACATCCAGATTTCATAAGGAGATAGTCATATGCCCTTGGATCATATTCTCTGAATTTGCTAAGTTTTCCTTAAAATTTTCTTCACTGTAACTTCTTGCAACTGTCAAGGCACATTAAGTTCAATGTGTATGAATTATTAATTTTTTAGTGTAGATGTGTCAAGCACAAGAATGATGTTCTATTCTGTTTATTCTCTGCAATATATATTGTCACCTCTGTACATTACGTTCAGTATACAAAAACATATACATAATCTTTTCCTATAAGATGTACCAAAATAATATACAATAATATCCAAAAAAGATTCATTTGAAAATTTTCTGATTTCAACGATATAATGTTTTGAGATTGATGTGAACACATATATAAATTGTATTAATCCAAACAAACACTTTTTATTTTATATGGTCTATAATTAAATTTAAATGATATTAACATAGATATATAGTATATTTTTAATATTGATATTTATTAACTAATTATTTCTACACATATTATTTTTTGATCATTTGTATCTTTTTATAACAACAACTTTGAATCACTGATAACAAAAAATTTCATTGTGTGATGTTTAATAGTTTTTGTAATTTATAGTTTTAAAAAAATTAATGCAAAGTTTAAAATTTAACTATTAAATTTTCAATATTTTTTCAAAGCTTTTATCAAAAAATTGATCAAAGAAAATTTCAAAATTAAAACTTTTATGTGTTTTATAAGGTTAATTTAAACGATATTAATATATATATATATATTAATTTTAATATTTATTAAATGAGTCTTCATACTTATATGATTTTTTAATCATTTGTATCTTGCCATAACAAAAATTTTATGCCATGGTTCAAGAAAATTATAATGTGAGACTTTTAATAGTTTTAGTAATTTATAGTCATTTTTCAAAATTCAAAATATAACATATACGAAAAAATCTAAATATATATTATTTGGTTAATGTGGTTGTTTAATTTATTTTGATAAGTTAAAATTGAAAAAGAAATGATAGAGGATACACTAATTTTTATCAAATCTTTACTATTCAAAATCATTAATGTCATATACTTTAGCCACATTAGGCGATTTCCTAATTTTTATTTATGGAAAGAATGAAAAACATTAATAATTAGTTTATGGTTAGTTTAATAAAAAACTTATTATATGTTTAAACGGACCAACCTATTTTTTTAGTGATTCTAAAAATTATTGCGGTGTGATGACACATGACTACCTCATTGTAATGTTTCTCTTTTAATATCGATGAGATTATTATTATTGGTGACCGCGCAATTTCCGCAAGCTGTGGAAATTGGTTTTTGAATACCAGACGGATCGAGGTCGAAACTTATAATCTCTTCAGCCTGAAACCACATCATGTAACATCGGTCATTTGATTCGGAGACCTCTAACACAATGGCCAACATAGATTCTTTTCTTTTGATTCCTCAAAGCTTAAATTTATACAGCTGCGAAGCATGATTTGAAAAACTCATAAGATCAGCTGGATTGGGATTCAAACACATTATAAGCATATTATCTGTTATGGGAATCTACGGTGCACTTTTCCAGATTGATATCCATAGAAACACATCCGTGAATCGTGGGTGGGCTTGGCTTGTTTGGTTTTGTTTGGTTCCTTACCAAAACCAGATCGCAAAATATGGTCTTCACCAGAGATATAAATCAAGGTTCTTGAAAGCTGAGAATGTTGTCAGTTCTTCTAAACTGAGAATGATGTCAGATAGCATTTCTTGGCGAAGTTGATAGCGGAAAATGACTCGTGTAGTCTACAAAGGATCATTGCCTACATCGCAGCCTATTTGGCTGATCAGATGTATATATGTGTACTTCAAGAAATAACTATGCAGTTATATGTTTTGTCTAGGGAACAACAACAAGCATCATTGCTGAGGTAGCAAGCCCCCCAAGTGTGAGGAAACCCAAATTAAATCCATCTATTAAAATTGTGTCTTATTTTTTGATTAGATTTTTTGTTTTAAATTTATGTTTTTTAAAAAGTAAGTTATGCTTCATTTTTTAGCCTGTTTGAAAAGGGTTATTCTCAAATTTGTTTCCATCTTCATTATAAAAATGAAAAAAAAACCTTGCGTTTATCTAAAGAAAAGTGTAAAATCTCTCTTCTTGATTTGACACCATTTCAAGTCTTGACTTATCATAGACAAATTTTATTATCTATTATGTATGTTCTCTTTATTATCGTTGTTATTCATATAAAAAAAATCAAGACATATTTTTAAGTTTTATTAGAAAATAGAAACTCGATTGTAACAAGAATATTGTAAAAAAATCAAGACATATTTTTAAGTTTTTTTAAAGATATAACTATTTTCAAAAAATAGTCATATCTTTATTAGTTTTATTAGGTTTTAAGAGATACGGTTTTGGATTTGTTTACTGATTTTATGAATGAATAAATTAGGGAAAATTGTCAAAAGAGAACAAGAAAACAGCATAGTTATCTCTATGCTATAAATCCATTTTTCCATTTTTTCTCCATTTTACCCTTTCCATATGTTAAAATTAATGAAATAAATAGTTATAAGAATCAAAAAAATTATTAAAAATATAAACAATTGATAAAACACCCATTTACACAAACACGTATTTTTTGGGGTTGAAAAACATAATAAATAATGTTTTTAAATTACGTTCTACTAAAAGTAGAATTCTGTTTCTACACAAAACGGGTGAGTAGAAAGTGAATTCTAGAATGAACACATTCATCTACTTGTTTTAGAACGTACAAACTACTTTTTACTATAATTCTAAATATGGGAAATACGAATTCTACTATTTGTAATGATCGCTACTTTTATTCAGAAAACTGTTTCTACTTTTATTGAGTATTCTAAGTTATCAGGAATGCAAAATCTAAAACATATACGAACGTCCACATAGTGTAGAAATTACATTCTGGAATTTTGTTATGTTCTACACAGTGTAGAAGGTGCCTTCTACGGATAAAAAAACTGAATTTTCGAAAATTAAGGAAGTTGCAGTTTTAAAAATATTTTAAAAATATTCTAACTTCCTAAAACGTGTTTTCATTGATTTGCTTAGTGAAAAATAAAATAAAAAACGATTTTGAATGTTCTTCTTCACCAAGCTATGATTTTCCAATAATTTCTCTATAGTTTGTCTTGTGATTTTTACAAACTCTTGTTCTATGATGCATATCTATACAACATGTGGTGTTTGGGAGTTTGGAGCAACCACGGGATGGGTTTTTTCGGCTGATGAGAAAGGGGCTAGGCTACTGTTATTGGAATCAAGTTCTATCTTAGAGGTTTTTAAAATAATGGTTTTGGAGGATTTTGATATGGAAGAAGATAGCTTACCCAATTTGGAGTTTAGTTATCTACCTACTGAGTTGATCAATACATCAACTTGTCCACCTGTGATCATTGCAAATGATCGACAGCTTCAGAATTTTGTTGGTTTTGTTCATATGTGTGTTTCTACTTAATTGTGTGTAACATCTAAAGCCAAAGTTGAGAATCTGAATGAACCAGACTTTGATCTTAACAAGTCGCCAGCTGATTCAAGTACTGCTCAAGAGGAGGGAAAATCGGTTGATAGGGGGAACAAACCAGCTCCTGTTTTTTCAGTGCGAGGAAAAGAAAGAAAAGATTAGAAGAGTCGAAGTTGATGAGGATGCCTATCATGCCGATACCATGATCTCGGCCAAAGAGGACGTACATAAGATGTCAAAGTTTTCTGTGCTCAATGTTGTTAAGAAGGGACAATTGTTTGAGAACAAAACTTTGCTGAAGGCGACTTTTGAGATATGTGCAATGAAGCATAACTTTCACTACGAGGTTATCAAAACAGATAGACAGCTTTGGTATGTTAGATGTGAGGATAATGAATGCAATTGGTGTGTTCGAGCAGAGTGTTTGCAGGATTCTGAATATTTCATTATCAAAAAGTATGTCGGTGAACATACATGTGCACCTTCAAACAAAACCAAACCGGGTAGGACTGCTTCGGCCACTGCTTCGGCCAAAACTATAGGTAGTCTGATTATGCATAGGTATGAAAGGGTTAAGAAAGCGCCGAAATTCAATGATATAATACAAATTATGCTTATGGATCTTGGCTGTGAGATCACAAAATCTTGAGCATGGGATGCTCGTGAATATGCGGTTAATGCTGTTAGAGGTATACCAGAGAGAAGTTATGGAAAAATACCGAAATACTTGCACATGCTCAGAGAGGCTAATCCGGGAACACATTCATCGTATGAGATTGACAGCAAAGGGAGATTTCGGTACCTGTTTATTGCATTTGGGCAATCGCTACGAGGATTTAACAGAGTCATAAGGAGGGTTATTGTGGTTGATGGCACTTTTCTGAAGAACAAATACAAAGGAGTTCTATTGGTTGCAACTGCTGTAGACGGAAATTCTAATTTGTATCCTCTTCCAATCGGAGTAGTCGACTCAGAGAATGAAAATTCTTGTGAATGGTTTATGAGACAACTAAATATTGTCATTGCTGATGATCATCATTTGGCTTTCATTTTGGACAGACATGGGACCATTGCTAAGGCGCTTGAGACTGTGTATCCAACAGCTAAACATGGTATTTGCATTCATCATTTGTTGAATAATGTGGTAACATATTACCATGGGAAAGGACTTGTTGGGTTGGTTGCAAAGGCGTCCAAGGTTTATAGAATTGCTGAGTTTGAAAAGATATTTGCTAATGTGTGTAATATCAGTCCAGCAATTGGAAAATACCTAAGGGATGCTGAGGTCCAAAAGTGGGCAAGATGTCAATTCTCTGGATATAGATATGACATAAGGACAACAAACCCTGCCGAATCCATCAACTCTGCTTTGCGTTCGCCGAGAGAGTATCCAATCATTCCCTTGTTGGACAGTATCAGGGAAATGCTGACTCGGTGGTTTTATAACCGTAAGAAAAAGATTTAAAAGCATAATCATCCTCTTGCCATAGATGTGGAGAAAAATATTGAAAGGAGAACCGAGAAAGACAAAAGATTTGCAGTTTACCCTGTCAGCGATGGTCGATTGCTTGTTAGAGGTGATAAAATCGACTCCTTAGTTGATTTGGATAGACGTACTTGCTCATGTGGGAAGTACAACCTGATGAAGATACCTTGTCGGCACGCAATTAAAGCTGGTTTTCATGTTGGCAGACAGCCACACACATTGACTGATTTATTTTACACTACAGAATCTTGGCGAGAAGCTTATCATGAAAGCATCAATCCTATTGCTGTTCCTGAGGATGCTTGGTCCATGCCAGAAAATGTTGTCGTGGTCAATGTGCTACCACCAGAATCAAGAAAATCAGTTGGGAGGAATAGAAAACGCAGATATGAAACTGTTGAAGATAAAATTCGGTCATAGCAAACATCACAAAAGATGCAGTCTCGCAAGTGTAGTAGATGTGGTATTAGTGGGCACAACAGAGCAACTTGTAAAATACCAATATAGCCAGTCACATATGGTAAGGGTCAGCTTATATAGCCAGTTCGTTTATATGTTTTTCAATCTCGATTTAACTGTGTTTCATGTATGGATGTTTCTGTTACAGATTGGTCTGTTCAAGTATGCAAGTTGTGGTGTTTGAAAGTGCAGTATTGCCTTGTCTCGTATGGTTTTTTCTTCTAAAAACAATCAACTTTGTTTTCATTTTGATTGTTATACTTTGGATAATTCTCGTATGGTTATTTTCTCAGTCTCATTGTTATATATTGACATTATTTTCTCATCACTTCTCTATCTCTCTGTTTGTTTAGTTATGTTATGTTCAGCTATGCTTTTGAGTTTGAGTTTGAATTTGAGTTTGAGTTTGTTTGACAATAGCTGCTGCCCGATTTTTGAACAAGGAAGGTGGATTGTAAGAACAGAACACTGAGCACAAAATATAAAGAACCACTAGACTTGTTAAGTCGACACAAACAATGTAACAACAAAGCACAAATTGAAGCCAATACTAAGAACCAGTAGAGTGGTAAAGACGACAAGAAAACACTAAGAAGAAGATACTTAGAACCAGTAGACTGATTTCACCCATTCTTGACTTCTTAATCTTCCAAAAAGCCATAGAATGCTTCCTAAGCAACCTAATTTGAGTGAATTTTCTGCTTCCTAACTTCTTCTTCTATTGTCTGTGTGATACTACTTTTCAGATCTTCAATCTCTTCGACAATTCTCCCTTGCTCAGCCTCTACCCTTCGAATCTCATCAAGCAGGGCGTCATCAACCCACTTAAATAAATGATTTTCCTTCTTTCGCTACATAGAAACGAAAATCAAGTTAGGAGAAACAAAATGGAATGAAAAAACAGCATGTTTGTCCTACACAATCGAATATCGAATCAGACAAAAAAAGAACATAACAAATCAAAAATCGAATCAGACTATGAACATGTGCCCCTATTTCACATCTACAGAAACGTCAGTAAGGATTGTCATCAGTTCTCGAATAGAATACACAACCCCTTTCCCGCACCAGCACCTAGATGGCACCCCGTACGAATGTCGCCTTGAAGTATTCATGGGTGTGAGAAACTGATTCAGAGAGAAAAAGGAGATTGAAGGAAAATAAGATCTGAAAAGATAATGGGAAAAGTCGGGTTTCGTTGCTGAGTTGGTCTTAAATATGTCGGGTTTTAGGTTTATTGTGGATCTAGTTCTGGTCGGGTTTGATTGCTGAGTTGGATCAAAAGTCTGGTTTACAAGAAGCCAAATTAAGTGTATTACATTTGATTCGATTTATTTACTCCTTTCTAGAAACACATCACCATTACCAGTCACTGATATGACCGAGAAGAAGTTATCCTGCAAACAGTTAAAACATGAAAATCCAAACAAAATATATACAACAACCATATAAAAGAAAAAAACAGAGAGAATGTTACCTTCTTAGTTAAGGAGTCCTCGAGCTCAATGATGTCTTCATAAGAAACTTTTGCAACTCCTTTCCAATTGCCACACCTTGGACCTTTGAAGCTGTCTGAGACTCTTCTGCCTAATATTTCTGCAAAATCAGGAATTACCTCCATAATCCAAATCAGGAGAGCATAGGAGAAACCCTCGAAAATGTAGCTCTCCTTCTTACCCAACTTCTTCCTAGTCTTCTT
>NW_013617522.1:3430-22711 GCF_000695525.1 Brassica oleracea var. oleracea | reverse complement strand
AAGCCGAGTCCAGGTGTGAACTTCTTGTAGATGAACCTTTCTGATCGGCTGCAAGGTGATCTTACTACCTGTGTGCAATAGGTTACTCCAAAAACCCCGTCGTTTTTCCATTTCACTACGTCACTGTTAGTTTCCCGTGTAATCTTGAGGCCTGTCACAGCATGGTACTTCTGAAGCGAAAACCGGAGAGGCGTCCTCGCAAAAACAAACCACTTCTCATGCAGCTTTGAGGTAATCAGCAGCCTACATATGAAGCTATCCACTAGTTTCCCGGAGAACTTGAGATCATTTTCGGCAATAGCCATGATATGTGTGAAAACATGATCTCTCTTCACATCATCGTACTCTGCACACATAGCTTTCTTCAGATCTCTGATAAGTTCCATGCGGCAACTGTTGTTGATCTTCTTAACCCGAGGTTCTGAACCCTCTGCATATAATCGTTTAGGTAGCTCCAGCTCCATATCTACAAAAGATAATAAAACACATGGTTGTTAACAGCAATATCATAAACATGCAAACGCCCGAAACAAGCGTAAGTGTGAAACTGAGCCAGAGTGAAACTGAGCCAAACACAAGATAATAATCAAAAGCAAAACACCATTGTCTAATCAAATTTAAATTTAGAAACACAGTAGATCGATTAATCAAATGAGACAAGTCAATCTCCATCTCGCAATCAAATCAGCAAACTAAGACTATTAACAGTCAAATACACACAAACTTTGTTCAGCGAAATCAGTATCGTAACACTCACAAAGACAAACACAAACACTAACATTGTTCAACAAAATCGGTTCACATAATCAAAAAGTCAATTCAAACAAGCAAAAAAATATTGATCCAAGTCAAAGTAACAAACTTAATAATGAAACAAAGACTAAGACAAATCAAAGAAACAAACCGTTCACAAATTGAGACCAGATAGCCGGATGAGAGAGGCGGAGACGGGGAGAGAATCCGAAAGGTGGAGAGAAATGGAGAGAAGCGACGAGAAGCACAGAGGAGGAGAGTAGCGGAGAGGTGAAGAGAACCAGAGAGAATCAGAGAGAAGCGGCGAGAAGCGGAGAGGCAGAGAGGCGGATAAGCTTGATTTTTCCGTTGATTTCACCGGTTCGTCCACAAGATCGCCATCGTCAAAGTCTCGATTTTTTGGCCTTCAGAGAGAGGCGGTGAAACGAAAACGAAATTAGTTCAGAGGTGGAGGCAAACAAAGAGAAACAGCGAGAAGCAGAGAGGCGGAGAAGCTTGATTTCGCCGTTGAATTCACCGGTTATTACACAGGATCGCCATTTTCAAAGTCTCGATTGTTTTTCTTGAGAGAGAGGCGGAGAAACCAACAAGAAATTAGGGTTACGTGTTTTTTTCCCTTTTTGTTTTAACTTTTTTAATATATCTTTGCAACACGTTTTTTTTTAAAATTTTTTTTTTTACTATAGCACATGAAACAAACACAATTAAATTATGTTTAATTAAATTAATTCAAGGTTAGTTTTGGGATTTTGGAAAAGTTTATACTAAAGGGACAATTTAATGATGGATTTATACCATAGAGACAACTATGCTGTTTTCTTGTTCTCTTTTGGCAATTTCCCAGTAAATTATAACTCTAATACTCGTATTTATACTTTTCAAACCCCCAACTTTTATTTTTTTAATGAAATTTGCCTATTAACTAAAGATGGTTTTCTGAAACCTTAATAATTATCACTATCCTAGTGCGGACACCCACTCTAGATATCAACTTTGATAGAGAATCTGTCAAGTCCCGAAAGGATGATGTTCCCTACTAAGGAAGCTGTCGATATATAACTGGAGTAATATATATTTAAGCATTAATTCGTATCAGCAAACTGTAAAACCTATTTATTAGTTGGCACAAAATTTTGCTCTACTGAGACATGGAAACTTGGAAATGTCTAGCAAGTTCCAAATACACAAACATGAAGACTCCATGAGAATATCTTAACGAAACAATATCAATATACATGTGTAAGTTTTATCGTAAGAACTTTTTTAAAAAAAGGGTTGATGGTAGATAAGTAGATTAGCTGATTGTTGATATGATTAGGTATCGTCGAGCAGCGTACAACATCTTAGAATCAGTCAAATATACATTGAGCATAATTTGACGCAATTAACTTCATCCAAATATATGGCTTTACAGTACACAAAAGCCCATGATAATAAAAAGGCCCAATATTATTTTTCAGTAGCTGTTTCAGCTTCTTCTACACAAAGAATACGGACACATCGGAGGAGAGCGATGGAGTTTTACGACGAAGACAGGCCTAGATTCGTATTCCGATCTCGTCCTTCCTCTTCTCGAATGGCGGAGGAAAACAACCCTAAACCAACTAACAAGATCTTCATCTCAGTCTCCGTCGTCATCTCTCTCCTCGTTTTATCACTCTCCTTCTTCTACTTCGAATCAGAGCCTACCAAATCGCTCCTCTTATGGCTCTCAATCTCCGTCCTCGTCGGTCCTTTCGCGCCTTCTTCTCTCACCGGTGGTAGAATCCGCGTCGGTTACGGTGAGATCTTGGAGCAAGAGTAGATCAACGAGGATCTCTCGTTGGACAACGAGCGCGAATCGAGGAGGAACAAACGATCTAACAAAATGGAGAGAATCAGTTGAGGTAAATATTCGTGAATAGGCAGATGCTTTTTTTTCATTGTAGTTGTTAGATTGTTTTTATGCAATCCTGGTGATCTCTCCATCGAGTGTGAGTAGCTTCCAAGTTCCAAGATTAGATTCCTTAAAATGGAGAGATGGAGTTGATGAAATGTAAGTTGCATAGAGTCATAATGTCATGGCTCGTGTTCTTGATGTTCAAAAGATTTGGTATTTTATCCCGAGGAATTTGTTTACCATATTTTTTTCATCCATCATGTATTCATGTCAAACCAACCCCCATTGTGGTTTGATTCATTATTACCTCTGTTAGTTTCTGGTCAAATTTTATGCTGAATGTAATGGTTTGTAGTTTCAATGGAACAATACAAAAGGCACATACTGTAATGGGTTTGGTGAGATGAAAAAGGGTGTGATCTTGGCATGAAATTGGTTTAGGTTCATAGTTGTTTCTAGTTTATTATTTCTATTCCTAGTATAATATTATTGGTAGATATATATCCTCTAGGCTGAAGAACTACTATAGAACCTCCATAAGCATTATGGTAGAATCCCGGCATCCGCATTAGGGCAAGAATACCCCTTGCATCCGCATTAGGGCAAGAATACCCCTTGCATTCAATGGCTTTCTATCTTATTTCGGTAATCTTCCTTTGTGATTTTCCCAAAAAGCACATGTCTGATAAGTATGGGACTAAATTCATCTTGAAGTTAACTATGTACACAAATTTTATCTCAATGTGTTTACACAACTCCCTTTTATGTCATAGAGTTTCTGAATTTGAATCTGTTACTGAAATGATCCACTTAATGCAGGGATATCTGATCGGATTATGGAAAATATGATGAGAGGAAGAAGAGTTTTGTTATTGCTGCTTGAGTTTTCAAGAGTTTATGCGGGGAAAGTGTCTTTACAAACATATACAAAAACAACATATCAATATGCCACAGGAAGTAACATAGATTTATTTATTATGGGTAACTATAACTTGATAAGCACCAACATCCTTTGGGAAACTATAATTTAGTCCTAGAACATTTTTGTATATCAAAAACATTACTGGATTAATAAATTTACTGTGGAAGCCCTTTGGTCCAGTGGTTTGACCAGAGGTTCACTAATGCTTCTACACCAGGAGGTCTGGGTTTCAATTTCCGGAAAAAGTGGAATTATGCGAATTAAGGGAGAAAAATGCTTACAAGAGATCTGCAGCATGGCACGAGGAGTACCGTCAAGCGTGGATCCCATAGGGCGGCTCAGGTGATGCAGTCAGGCGTGAATCCTCATGCGGCAAGTAGAATTGTCGGCTATAGAATCGTCTGTAATATTTCTACTAGTTGTAATAGCATAATTATCCATCGTTAAAAAAAAAGATTAATAAAATTACTAGTAAGAACCTTCTAATAATTTGGATGTTATCATGTGTTATTTAGATTGTGTTGGTTCCTCTACCAAGTTTCCTTACCAAACGAAAATTTTCTATGTTAATTCTTTTATTTGCATGTAAGTTTATCGCTCTAATTGTCGAACAGTTAAGTATATTTTGAATATTAGAATTGACACTCGGTAGATGTTTCTTTCTATATTATTTATTTTAGGTTCAACCTTATTATATTTACTAGTCATAGGTCAAAGGTGTGTTACGTTGGTTAGTCATCTCTGTCGATTTGCTTCCATACTGCCTTGATGATAAAATCTCCCACATTGCTAGTTGAAAAGAACGCTAAGTAATATATAACATTTACGGACTAATCTAATTATCACAAATTGATTTTAGGTCGGAAGCACATCTATCTTAACAAAATTAGAGACTAAGTCTCCCAATTGGTACGGATCCTTAGTAATATATAAGATAAATGGGCCAATCAATTCATCACCAATTGATTTAGGTTGGAAGCTCATTTAGATCCACGCAATCCAATTCGATCCTCATCGATCCAACCCAAAATTGGTCTACTGATCATTTTATGAACATTCCGAGATTAACGCTTAAAAAGTAGTCATCTTGATGGGGCGTATAACAGACTAGTCTCCATATAGGTAGTTGGAAGGAACCATAAATAATATTTAAGATTTATGGGCTGATCTACATATCCCCAATTTGTTTTAGGTTGAAAGCCCATCTAACTTAACATGGTATCAAAGCCCAACCCACGCAATCAAACCCTATCTGGCCCAAAGTTGCCCCATCAATAATTTCCTGAACATTTCGAGATAGACGCTCAAAGAGCCATCATCTCGAGTGGGTGTATTACAGACTAAGTCTCACACATCAGTAGTTGGAAGAGATACTTAGTAATAAATAATAAATAGGCTAATCCACTTATCATCAATTAGTTTTAGGTTGAAAACTCATCTCGCTTAACAAATACATTGCTTCGTCGTGAGCTTTTAGCCATATCTTGCATTATTTTTATCGTTTTGCTTATTTCGCATTTTCGCTTGTTCGAGCCTTTTGATAGTTTCACTGAGATGATGGTAGTCTTCGTTGATGGGTTTTATCTGGGTTATGCTCTTATCGGTTTCCTCGTTACTCGCAATCACCGGTTCAACTATAGATTTCTAGGCATATCCCCTCATGGTTACAATATCATTAAAGTGAAGAATTTATGACTTCAAGCAAAGCTACCATGAAGTTTGATACTAAAAAAAAAATAGAATTATGGTTGGGTTCTTCTCCTAAGATGATATGTTGTTTTGTTGCTCTTGTAAGCACACTCTTATATCACATTTTGGTGAGTGTTTTTATAGGGGTTGATTTTAGTTTTTTTTTTTAATTTCACATCATTTAATAATTGAATGAGCCATCGTTAAAAATAACATTTATTTTATGTTCTTTTTGATTGATATTTAAATATATGATAATTTTATGTAAATTTTTTAAATAGTATTTAATTTATTCTACTGATATTTAGAGAATGTTGCTAAAAATTTGGAATGCTCTACTGGAAATGATACAACTATAGACTTCCAAGACATATTTATAGTTAATTAAAAACGTTATATTTGTCTTTGTTATCCCATATAACATTAATAATTATGTGAAGTCAAAGGAATGTTAATAATTTTTTTTTTAGGTCACAAAATTTACAAAAATTTAAATATAACAAGGAAATAAATTATTAAAAATATTGTTAGCAAAATGTCAAAAATCTTTGTGACTTCAATTTGTTTCATAAAAAAATTAAAACTCAATTAATTAAGGAAATTTATTTTTATTACACCATACATGACAATATAATATATTTTCAATAAAATTGTTATTTCATATTCCAAATTGGAACATGTATGGTATTATATATTGGTAAATATGTTAAAATAAAGAATACTTGACCAATAGCATCAATATAAAGAGACATTATTTAATGTTGTTGACTGACTTGATTCATCAAATCTATAAATGTTCCAGAATGATAAACAACTGAAGACAAAATTTCAAAGATCTTTCGGCATTTGAATTCATTAAAGAAAAGAATGGCTTCCATAAATTTTGAATTTTTTTGATATTATTGGTGAACTCATTCTTATGAAGGAAAAATCAAAAGAAGATGAAGAGCATGTGAGGGTGAGAATTTATTTACACTATTTACTCTTATGAACTTTGCTCTTTCTACTAACGTTAATTATATTTTGTGAAATTTAGGGTTTGCTTGAAACTTTAATCAAATGCCTAGATGAAAACAAGATTGTTTTGCGCATCCAACTACTTGAAGGAATCCGACATTTAAATATAAAAAAAATTACTTGATTATCAAATAAAGATATTAGATGATGTATTGAGACAAACAATAAGCTTATTGAAACAATTTAGGCTTGCTCGATGGAGGAATGCTGATGTGGAAAGAAAATTAAGCTTATTGAAGCGATGGAGGCTTGCTCGTTGGAGGATTGCTCGTTTAGATCAATGGCAAAAGTCTTAACCAGATAATTATCATATGAACATCATTACCATGTATCATATATGATCAAATTGTCCTTTGTTTCTTCATCTAAAGCTTTTATGGAATAATAAATGAAATGCAATTATGTTGTTTGTGAATCTATATATAAAATGGTAGTCTTATAATAAAATATTTTTAGTTTAATATTTTTTTTTAATGTTATTGAATAACCAAAAGTATGTGAAATATTTACATTGTAGAAAATTGTAATACCCAAATGTGCAAGAATGATTTTAAAACTATAGAAAATACAATACCAAATTTATCTAAATCAAGGATATTGGCATTGCGCTAAAAATTGAATTAAAAACATAAAATGGCTTTACAAATAATACTTAAGATGTTTTACAATTAAAATAAAACTAAATACAATATCTATATAATCTTTTAAATGCATATAAAAGAAATTAGGAGCGTCAAAAAAGATAAAAGAATACTAGTTTCTATTGGTCACTCACCTGTATGACATGAGCAATGTATGTATTTAGAGTATATGTTTATTTGAGTACAACACTTATAATTTGTGTTTTCAGCAGAGATATCCCTCTTACTTATACTTCGATAAGTGTAGAATTACAATGACAGTATTATATCTTATTCACTTTTCATAGATTAATTTGTCGAGGTTTAGAGTAAGCAATGTTTAGCTAGAGTATTATATCTTAACCTTTATAGTAATAATTTAATTTAGTATTGATTAAAATGATAATATATCAAATTCAATATAGCTACAAATAACTGCATATTATGTTGTGGCTATATAATAATTCAGAAATTTAACACAAAAATTTCCATTCCCGCTTTGCCTTTTTCTCATTTTCCCGGCTAAAGCATTTCCGGGGCAAACAAATTATTTTCTGTTTGAAACGAAACCACAAAATTTATTTAAGTATAGAAATACAAAAAATCTTTTTTACTTATCTTCAATTCTCCCTTTGTTTCTTCAGCCTCCTCTGTATCTTTTCTCAATCTTCTCTCTTCAACCTTCTAATATAGCTGTTGCTTCCTAATTCGTGTTTAAGGTTAGCTGTCTCTCTCTTTCATTCACTCTTCTGAACTGATTCACCCTTTTGTTTCTTGCCTTCGACTCAAATTTGATTTGGATTGCAGATGAATCTCCTAGGCGTCAATCTTAAAATCGCTTCTTTCATGCCTCAGTTCCATAGCTCACGATCCGATTGTAATTTATGCGCTTCTTGGGTTAGGTTCTGTCTCTGTGAGTTTTGTTTCTATCTCACATTTAGATTAGTGAAATTGAGGTTTAAATGAAAATCTTGTTTGGTTCTTAGCGCAACAAGAGAACCTGAAACCCTTGCTTTTATTTCATTCTGAATGGTACTTGATTTGTGATTTGACGAGTGATTAGATAAAAAGATGAATCCTTTACTCACTTTGTGTTTCCATTGTCATAGGTTTCTGCAAACGACGAAGTTTTGTGTACTGCTTGATATCAAGGAGAAAACTTTGAAGAAGCTGTCTAAGCAGTATGTGTGTTCCAGACTGTCTTTGTTTTCTATTTGTTCTCACATACTTACCAAACTCTTTGTTTCTATCTTCGTGCAAGGACATGATATACGAATCCAAGTAGCAGGGGTCACTTGTACAGTTCTCTGGCTCTAAGGAAATTCAAATGATGCTGGAGATTGCGGTGGCATCCCTGTGTTTAATACTTATAATGTCACTGCATTTGGTAAGATCAAAAAATCAAAATATGCAATAACTAGTAACTGATTACTTGATTATCCCTTTTCTGCTTATTAACTCTAAAGCTTGGTACTTTGGCAATGATATGATGGTAGAGAAGATGGCCAAACACGAAGTAATGCTATAGGTAGGTATATTCTCCTAACTCATTCTGCACATAAGTACCTTTAGGCTACCGATTAGCTTGATTATTTTGATTTACAACACTAATATAGGGCGATCTTAGGAGGAGCCATACTTGTTCCTGAAGTCGCAATGCAAGTAGCAAAGAAGAGACATAATTGATTGATATCAGTGACGAGGAAGTAACAAGTCTCGAAGGAGATTTAAGTTTGGGTATAAGGATGAGTGGTACGTAGGCAAATCGAACCTCCGGTCAAGTTTGATATAGCCAAGAGACCAGGAGCAAAGAGATACCGTGCACCAGTTTAGATTTAGGTTTTTATTAGGTTTTCAAAACCAGTTTATTATTTATGAACCAGTTTTAATTTGTAAACCATATTGAAAATATTATTGGAAATAAAAGAAAATAAAATAATTGATTTGGTTTTAGTATTTATTGTAATTGTTATTAATTAATTAATTAATTTGATTATAGAAAAAATGCATTTTAATTAAATTTTATAATAATGGCAACAATTTAGTTTTGTGGCTGATTGTAGAAAATTTTAAACGGTTTAGAATATGGCTTTTTGTAGCGAAAAGAGCAACAAACTTGAGTTAGCGCTATTTGTAGCTAGTAGCTACAAAAATCGTTTGTGGCTAAGTCGTAGAAGTAGAGCAACAAATAGCAACACTTATTCGATTGCCACAAGCTCATAGTCAACGAATTTTTTCTGTGGCGATTTGTGGCTAAGTGTTAAATAGCCACGAAAATTAGTCGATAGCCACCATATTTTTCGTGGCTAAATACACAATTTCTTGTAGTGTTTTACTCTTTTATCAAACATTTTCAGGTCTTAGGTCCACTTGGAGGAGAAGATGTCGAATTGAGTGCAAATGAGCTGTTAAAGATGCAGAATTTTGTATATGCATACGAAGTTTAGCTTTTGATGGAAGACTTCCCACTGTATTATTTGATACAAGATATTTAACTGAGTTAGATTCTCACTTACACCAGTCTGAGATCGATCCATCGGTTATATTGAATGGTTTTCGCATTTGACGGATGACTGGTCTATCTCCTGGTTCAATTCAAGAAAAAAGAAAAAAATTGGTTGTCCTTATTTTTAGTTAATTTTAGCCTCCAATTTTATCAAGAATAAATTAGACATATATCTTTTATTTTCAGTCATTTATAGGGCTACCTTTATTTTTCATCAACCTTATTATTGGTTTCGGATATTTGGGGACACGAATATGGACCTTTGGAAAAGATTTATGAACCCTTGTTTTTGATTTCTAAATACATTATGAATTATTCATCATTTTTCTGTGTTTTTATTTACATGCATGAGTAGCATTAGTTAGGTTAAGGGTTTTAAAGGAACTCATAGATTGATGATTGTGATTTTTTAAAACAGAAAATATCTATCCATTTTTTCATCTAAGTTGTTCTTATGCTTGAATTGGAATGATCACATGATTCCTTACTCATAGGTTGTTTAATGCACTGAAAGTTTACAATTAAATATCTGAACGAACTTAAATGAGCAAAATACTCTTAACCAATTGAAGTTGATGTTAGAGAGTTTTGTAAACTTATCGAGTAGGATAATGTTCTCTACTAAGGAAGTTGTGGATAATTGGAGTAGTATATCTTTAAGCATTAATTCGTTTCAGCAAAATGTAAAAACTATTTATTAGTTGGAACGAAATTTTGCTCTGCTGAGACATGGAAACTTGGACATGTCTAGCAAGGTCCAATTACCCAAACATGAAGACTCTATGAGAAGATCTTAACGAAACAAATATCAATATACATGTGTAAGTTTTATCGTAAGAATCAAAAAAATAACCGATGGTAGAGAGTATAAGTAGATTAGCTGATTGTTGATATGATTACCATCAGCCTACAACTATCTTAGAATCAGTCAAATGTACACTGAACAGTAACTAACTTGACGCAATCTACTTCATCCAAATATATCGGGGTTACAGTACACAAGAGCCCATGATAATGAGAAGGCCCAATATTAATTTTAGTATTTGTTTCAGCTTCTTCTACATGAGCGCAAATCGAGAAGGAACAAACATCTAAGAAAATGACGCCAATTATCTAGAGAGAGAATCCGTTGAGGTAAATAAACGTGAAGATGCAATATAACTTTTTCACTGTAGTTGTTAGATTGTTTCTGTGTAATCGTGGTGATCTCTCCATTGAGTGTGAGTAGCTTCGAATATTAGACTCGTTATTAAGGAGAGATGGAGTTGATGAACTGTAAGTTGCATAGAGTCATAATGTCATGGCTCGTGTTCTTGATGTTCAAAAGATTTGCTATTTATCCTGAGACATTTGTTTACCATATTTTTTATCCATCATGTATGCATGTCAAACCAACCCCATTGCGGTTTGATTCACTATTACATCTATTAGTTTCTGGTCAAATTTTATGCTGAATGTAATGCTTTGAAGTTTGAATGGAACAATACAAAAGGCATATACTGTAATGGGTTTGGTGAGATGGAAAAGGGTGTGATCTTGGCATGAAATTGGTTTAGGTTCATAGTTATTATTTCTATTCCTAGTATAATATTATTGGTAGATATCTATCCTCTAGGCTGAAGAACTACTATAGAACCCCCATAAGCATTGTGGTAGAATCTCGGCATCCGCATTAAGGAAAGAATACCCCTTGCATTCAATGGCTTTCTATCTTATTTTGGTAACCTTCCTTTGTGATTTTCCCAAAAAGCACAAATCTGATAAGTATGGGATTAAATTCATCTTAAAATTAAGACATGTACACAAATTTTATCTCAATGTCTTTACACAACTCCCTTTTATGTCATAGAGTTCTGAATTTGAATCTATTAATGACATGATCCACTTAATGCAGGGATATCTGATCGGATTAGGGAAAATATGATGAGAGGAAGAAGAGTTTTGTTGTTGCTGCTTGAGTCTTCAATATTTTATGCGGGGAAAGTGTCTTTACAGACATACAAAAAAAATATCAATATGCCACAGGAAGTAACAAAGATTTATTTATTTGGGTAACTATAACTAGATTAGCACCAACAGTATCCTTTACGTAACTATAATTTAGTCCTGAAACTTTTTTTGTATATCAAAAACATCACTGTAATCAATAAATTTACTAGTAAGAACTTTCTAATAATTTGGATGCTATCATGTGTTATTTAGATTGTGTTGGTTCACCTACCAAGTTTCCTTACCAAATAAAAACGTTCTCATGTTAATTCTCTTTATTTGCATGTAAGTTTATGGTTCTAATGGTCGAACAGTCAAATACTATATTTTGAATATTAGAATTGTCACTCGGTAGATGTTTTTTCTATATGATTTACTTTATGTTCAACGTAACTATGTTTACTAGTCATAGTTCGTCCTATTCTCTCTAATAGTGTCTTATCAGTCATTCTCCGCGCTCTCAGTGTATGTCACTCCTCAATGGCACCGGAGAGGGTCTACTTTCTTCTTTTACTTTGTTTTTATTTAGCTCATGTGTTTTCCATGGAGTTTTTCGGAGTTTAGACATTATTGATGGTCTTTCTGTTATGGATCTGGTGGCCACTAATGATCTCCAGAGGCAATTATTCTGAGGATCCAAAACCTAGCTAAGGGGAAGAAACATGAGTTTCTACAAATTGTCAATGGCTGGTCAAAGGTGTGTTGGTTAGTCATCTCTTTCATTTTGTTTCCATCCTGCCTTGATACTATTAGAGACAAAGTCACCACATTGGTAGTTGGAAGGGATTCTAATTAATATATAAGACTAATCTAATTATCACAAATTGGTTTTAGGTTGGAAGCACATCTAACTTAACAATATTAGAGACTAAAGTCTCCCACATCGGTAGTTGGTAGGGATCCTTAGTAATGTATAAGATAGATGTGTCAATCCACTTATCACCAATTGCTTTTAGGTTGGAAACTCATTTATATTAACATGGTATCATAGCCTGATCCATGCAATCCAACTCGATCCTCATCGATCCAACCCAAAGTTGGCCCATTGATCATTTTTTCAACATTCCGAGATCGACGCTTAAAAAGTCATCATCTTGATTGAGCATATTAGAGACTAGGTCTCCCATATTGGTAGTTGGAACGGATCTTAAATAATATTTAAGATTGATGGGCTAATCCACATATTTCTAATTTGTTTTAGGTTGAAAGCCCACCTAACTTAACATGGTATCAAAGCCCGATCAACGCAATCAAACCCGATCCACATCGATCTGGCCCAAAGTTGGCCCATAAATCCTTTCCTGAAAATTTCGATATTGACGCTCAAAAGCCATCATTTCGAGTGGATGTATCAGAGACTAAGTCTCACACATCAGTAGTTGGAAGGGATACTTAGTAATAAATAATATAAATAAGCTAATTCACTTATAACCAATTGGTTTTAGGTTGAAAGCTCATCTACCTTAACAATTACATGGCTTTGTCGTGAGCTTTTAGCCTTATCTTGCATTATTTTTATGGTTTTGCTTATTTTCGCATTTTTGACAGTTTCACTGAGATGATGCTAGTCTTCGTTGATGTGTTCTATCCAGGTTGTGCTCTTATATGTTCCCTCATCTCAGGCCTCCCATGTGCTTTTATTGGCTGGGAGAGATTGTTTGGTGGTGTGGTTGGTGTTGTGCCGCTCCGCCTCCTCTTGCTAAGTCTAGCTTTTTCTCGTGTGTGTTTTGCTTGAAACTTGTGGAGTATAGTTATCTTCTTTGTGGCTCCATAGTTGGTTTATTTCTCCCTTTATTGGCCTATTTTTGGTTTTATTTTTGCGTTATTCAAGCTTGATCGTTGTTTTGTATTACTTTGGTGCGGTTCTTAGAATTGTTCTGCCTCCCCCATTGTTAAGTTATCAGATAGTTTTTATAGTATTGTTGTAGGTTAGATGAATTTCACTTGTGTTTTCGCTGCGTTCCTTGATTTCCTTGGCACAAGAATTAAACAAGAGATTCATCTTAAGTCAAGTTTGCGCTGATATCAGCATATGAAGGAGATGAGAGACCATGAGCATATGTCTATGGTGTACCCTCAATTTTGGAACGAGAGGAGGACATTCAGGTATGCCCCAATAAAACCCATCTTTTATTATTGGACCGAATGTTGCAGACACAGAATCATGCTGATATAGAGATTTTGTGTAGTTAGTTACTCGAAATCACCGGTTCAACTATAAATTTCTAGGCATACCTCCTCATGGTTACAATATCATTTGAGTAAAGAAGTTATGACCTGAAGTAAAGCTACCATTAATTTTGATCCCGGCAAGAAATAGAATTATGATTGGGTTATTCTCCTAAGATTATATGTTGTTTCATTGCTCTTCTAAGCAGACTTTTATATCACTTATCGGTGAGTGCTTTTATAGGGGTTGATTTTAGCTTTGTCTTTCACATCATTGAATAATTCAACGAGTCTGCATTAAAAAGAACATTTATTTTATGTTCTTTTTTTATTGATATTCAAATATATGATAATTTTATTTAAACTTTTTAAATATTATTTAATTTATTCTACTGATATTTAGAGAACGTTCCTAAAATTTGGGATGTCGTACTAAAATTGATACAGCTAAAGCTTCCAAGATATATTTATATTTAATTAAAAAAATTATATTTGGGCTGTAGGTGGTGACTTTAGCTTTAATTTTCATCTACACCCTCAAATACTATCAATCATGTTTTATATTAGTTTTTAAAGGTACAACCAAAAAAATAAAGTTACAGCCAAAAATACATAAAAAATTGTTGTAAAAATATTATTTTTTAAAGCTCCATCTTTTTAGCTGCAGTAAGTTAAAAAGCTACATCCCTTAAAGATAAATCAAAAAATCCTACAGCCTAATTCTAAAGTAAATTTTCTACAGTTAAACCTCAACCAATCACCCCCATTAATAATTATGTGAAATCAAAAGAATGTAATAAATTGTTTTTATATCAGATTTTTTACAAAAACTTAAATATAACAAGAAAACAAATTATTAAAAATATTTTTAGCAAAATGTCAAAATCTTTGTGACTTCAATTTTGTTTCATAAAAAAATTAAAACTAAATTAATAAAGGAAATTTATTTTTATTACACGATACATGACAATATAATAGATTTTCAATAAAATTGTTATTTCATATTCCAAATTGGAACATTTATGGTATTATATATTGGTAAATATGTTCAAATTAAGAATATTTGACCAATGGCATCAATATAAAGATATGTTATTTAATGTTGTTGACTGACTTGATTTATCAATCTATATATGTGCCAGAATGATAAATAACTGAAGACAAAATTTTAAAGATCTTTCAGCATTTGGATTCATTAAAGAAAAGAATGGCTTCCATAAATTTAAAATTTTTTGATATTATTGGTGAACTCATTCTTATGAAGGAAGAATCAAAAGAAGATGAAGAGCATGTGAGGGTGAGAATTTATTTACACAATTCGTACGCTTATGAACTTTGCTCTTTCTACTAACGTTAATTATATTTTGTGAAATTTAGGATTTGCTTGAAAATTTAATAAAATGCCTAGATGAAAACAAAATTGTTTTGCGCCTCCAAGTACTTGAAGGAATCCGACATTTAAATATAAAAAAATTGCTTGACTATCAAATAAAGATCTTAGATGATTGTATTGAGACGAACAATAAGCTGATAGAAGCAATTGAGGCTTGCTTAAGGGACGAATGCTCATGTGGAAAGAAAAATAAGCTTATTGAAGCGATGGAGGCTTGCTCGTTGGAGGATTGCTCGTCTAGTTCAATGGCAAAAGTCTTAACCAGTCAGAAACCCAATAATTAATATATGAACATCATTACCTTGTATCATATATGATCAAATTGTCCTTTGTTTCTTCATCTAAAGATTTTATGGAATAATAAATAAAATGCAATTATGTTGTTTGTGAATATATATATAAAATGGTAGTTTTATAATAAAATATATTTGGTTTAATATTTTTTTTACCAATAGAAATGTTATTGAATAACCAAAAGTAAGTGAAATATTTACATTGTAGAAAATTGTAATACCCAAATGTGCAAGAATGATTTTAAAACTATAGAAAATACAATACCTAATTTATCTAAATCAAGGATATTGGCATTGCGCTAACTTATTGCATATGGTTTCCCCAGATCTAGCGCCGAATTAGTTAATCAAATATTATATGGCTTCTTTCAGAAATGACTTAAAATTTGTGGTCAAACACAAAATTAACCTCTATTGAATTTTTGTTTTGCCATATTCACCAGAAAAGTTCAACTAATCACAAAAATGCCATTACTTATTATTTTATTATTTTTGAAAATATGTTAAGTTTTACTCAAATATCCTCACTTTCATCACTTATTACGAAATTAAATTCATTGTTTTAATATCATAAGCACCATTAACAACATTTTTTTAACACGACAACCATTAACAACTAAAATCAAGCTTTAAATGCACTAAAAAATAATTTATACATCTTTTTATCTCATTTCTTAGAGACGAATTATTTATCTTGAATATCTTTCGTATTTCATCCCAAAAACTCAAATATTAGAGTTCAGTATTTAATTAAATTACTCAAGTATAATGATTCTTGGTCAATAACGAGGGTGTATTTCTTTAAGAAAATTTGGGTGAAATTTTTCAGGCAGAAACATGATCCGCCGGCTAGTTACTGCGCAGGGGGAAGTTTTGACATCTCATCGTGACATTAAAAAGGAGGATGTGCATCACTTTCAGAGTTTTCTCCAAAGCCAGGATCCAGCTATTGAAGATATTTCGGTCTCGGAACTCCAAGATCTTTTGACTTATAGATGCCCTCCTGAGGCTGCTGCAGTGCATGCGGGGCCTGTTACTGCAAAGGAGATTCATGAAGCTCTGCTTGCCCTGCCTAATGACAAGGTCTATGGTCCGGACGGGTTCACAAAAGAGTTCTTCGTGGCAGCATGGCCTATCCTAGGAAGAGACTTTATCGTCGCAATACAATCCTTCTTCATATTTGGGTTTTTGCCTAATGGGATTAATGCTACTATCTTGACCTTGATTCCAAAGACTGAGAATGCTCAGACAATGAAGGAATACAGGCCCATAGCCTGCTGTAATCTGATATATAAGGTCATATCAAAGGTTCTGGCCAACAGGCTGCAGGTCATCTTCCCGGACGCAGTGGAAAACCAGTGTGCTTTCATCGAGGAGAGGTTGCTTGTGGAGAATGTACTGCTTGCATCTGAGCTGGTAAACGGCTATCATCGCAATGCTGGTAAGGAGAAGTGTGTGATTAAATTTGATATAGCCAATGCTTTTGATACAGTTAAGTGGTCCTTCATCACAACTGTTCTGCAAGCAATGGGACTGCCTTATCAATTTATCAATTGGATAAGACTTTGCATTTCGACAGCAGCTTTTTCAGTCTCAGTAAATGGTAGCTTGGAAGGGTTTTTCACGAGTGCTCGGGGCATCAGACAAGGGTGTTCCTTGTCACCATACATGTATGTCATTTTAAACAACATCCTGTCCAAACTACTCAATGGTGCGGCAGAGGCGAAGGAATTTGCGTATCATCCTCAATGTGAGGGAGTAAAACTCACGCACCTCAGCTTTGCTGATGACATCCTCGTATTCACTGAAGGCAATGCTACATCTCTGTTAGGTGTTCTGGCGGTTATGAAGAAGTTTGCTCAAATGTCGGGTTTGCATATAAATGTTGCTAAGTCTTCGATTTTTGTTTCGGGAAGCAATCTGCAGGCACTCCTTAATGCCGCTTCTGATCTGGGAATTGTAGTTGGTACTCTGCCCATCCGGTATCTGGGCATGCCGCTAACTACAAAGATGCTCACCAGTCACGATTATGAGCCGTTTATAGATAAGATCAGAAAAAAAATGCTCAGTTGGTCTAACAAGTGTCTATCTTATGCGGGAAGGTTACAGCTGATCAAGACTGTGATTGTAGGTACGGTGAATTTTTGGAGCTCGGCTTTCATCTTACCAGCCAAGTGTCTCGATACAATAGAAAGCATGTGCAATGCTTTCTTATGGTCAGGATCACCTACACAGAGTCACAAAGCAAAGTTTAGTTGGGAGGATCTGTGTGTTCCCAAGGAGGAGGGGGGTTTGGGAGTCAGGAGGTTTCGGGACACTTCAAAGATTTTTGCATTAAGGCTTATCTGGCGCTTATTCACGCAGCCATCTTCACTATGGGTCTGCTGGATAAAGCACTATTTGTTGCGATACAACTCTTTTTGGGACCTAAGGGATGATACAAAAGGCTCGTGGATTTGGCGGAAATTACTGAAATTACGGGAGCTGGCGTATTAATTCCTTAGAATGAAGGTTGGAAATGGTAAGAGTATACACTTCTGGTTCGATAATTGGATGGGAAACGACCGCTTGATTGATATTACTGGAGCAATGGGAACTACATACCTTGGGGTTCGGCGACACACTATGGTAAGTGAAGCAGTGGCTCTTGGGGATTGGATCATACAGGGAAAGAGAAGCCGACGGTATCACCATCTCTATGAGAGCATCTTAGCTAAAGAGGCGCCTACTAGCGATAAAGGGGATGATGTTGTATTGTGGAAGCATGGAGAAAATGATTTTAAACCTGAATTCTCAGCTTCGGCTACATGGGAGAAAATCAGGCTGCGAAGGGATAAAGTCGGCTGGAGTCATGTGATTTGGTTTACACAGGCTGTGCCTAGATACTCATTCATTACTTGGCTCGCGATAAGAAACATGTTATCTACTGGTGATAGAATGAGAACTTGGGGTCTAGCGCAGGGGTGTGTGCTTTGTGGAGAACCAGATGAAACAAGAGATCACCTATTTTTTGCTTGCCCTTACTCATATACAGTTTGGGAATCACTGGCTAGAAATTTATTGGGCAGACACATCAATCCGGATTGGGAGCAGACACTTGCTTCTCTGCAGCGTATGGGGGGGCGCAAAGGTATGGATGCCATTTTGGCAAAGCTTTCGTTTCAGACTGTTGTTTATCACCTGTGGCGTGAGAGGAATGGCCGATGTCACTAAAAAGTATGGACGAACTCGGACCAGTTGCGTCGCCTGATTGATAAAGCAATGAGGAATCAAATTTTCTCTCTCAAGTATCATCACCCGTACAAGCTTGCTGGTCTCTTACAGCGGTGGCTGCTGCTCAACCCCTAGAAGGCTATTGATTCTTTGCATTCTTTATAGAGGACACACATAGCTAGATTGAGATGTATATAACTTTTTGTTTTTTGATTGATCAATAAATATGAAACTTCATCAAAAAAAAAAAAAAAACTTGGGTGCTTGGTATTCCCCGGATCGGATTCCTGGTTCTGGTTTGAAAAGACTAGTCTATGTAAGTGTGGTTTCCCTCTCTCTTTCCTTCAATGAAAGAATATAAAAATAAAGGATAAAGATCATAACACTGAATTGGCCTATTAGTGGTCACTCCTATTAGTGCTTGTGTCTCATGGAAGTCTGTCCAATAAACTCAATGGATTAAAATTGATACTTTACATAGTAGCGAGAAATCGATTGAAGAAAGTGAGAAAATAAATAGGAAATAAAACAGAGTAACATTGCATGTGTGGTCAAAAACCTGAATAGATAAGATTTCATGTGTCATGTGATCGCTAATCCCTCGATGAGAGCACACATTTAATCTTAAATGAAGTCGGTAATAGTGAATTTGGATAATTCTTATGAGATGTGGGCTGAAAAAGGTTAGGTTGGTAAGCTGAGATAAAGTACATGGAAGTACCTTCTAACGTTGGTGTTTTTTGATGTAGTTTGCAATTGGCAATGGTAAGACGGTTTTTTCTAAAGGAAGTAGTTCCCATGTTTTTAATTTCTTATACTTTTCTTTATGTTTTGTTTG
>NW_013617522.1:0-3382 GCF_000695525.1 Brassica oleracea var. oleracea | reverse complement strand
GGGGGGGGGGGATTCTAACTCTGGAAGAGTTAATAAACACTGTTTTTGTCAGTTTCAAACATTTGTTAGTCATTGTATGTGTTTTTGGTATTTTAGTCTTTTTCAAACATTTTCAGGTCTTAGGTCCAGTTGGAGTAGAAGATGTCGAATTGGGTGCAAATGAGCTGTTAAAGATGCAGAATTTTGTATATGCATACGAAGTTTAGCTTTTGATGGAAGACTTCCTACTGTTCGATTTGATACAAGATATTTAATTGAGTTAGATTCTCACTTCCACCAGTGTGAGATCGATCCATCGGTTATATTGAATGGTTTTGCACATTTTACGGATGACTGGTCTATCTCCCAGTTCAATTCAAGAAAAAAGATAAAAATGGGTTGTCCTTATTTTTAGTTAATTTTAGCCGCCAATTTTGTCAAGAATAAATTAGACATATATCTTTTATTTTCAGTCATTTATAGGGCTACCTTTATTTTTCATCAACATTATTATTGGTTTCGGATATTTGGGGAACAAATATGTACCTTTGGAGAAGATTTATGAACCCTTGTTTTTGATTTCTAAATACATTATGAATTATTCATCATTTTTCTGTGTTTTTATTTACATGCATGAGTAGTGCATTAGTTAGGTTAAGGGTTTTAAAGGAACTCATAGATTGATGATTGTGATTTTTTCAAATAGAAAATATCTATCCATTTTTTCATCTAAGTTATTCTTATGCTTGAATTGGAATGATCACATGGTTCCTTACTCATAGGTTGTTTAATGCACTGAAAGTTTACAATTAAATATTTGAACGAACTTAGATGAGCAAAATACTCTTAACCAATTGAAGTTGATGTTAGAGAATATTGTAAACTTATCGAGTAGGATAATGTTCTCTACTATGGAAGTTGTGGATAATTGGAGTAGTATATCTTTAAGCATTAATTCGTTTCAGCAAAATGTAAAAACTATTTATTAGTTGGAACGAAATTTTGCTCTGCTGAGACATGGAAACTTGGACATGTCTAGCAAGGTCCAATTACCCAAACATGAAGACTCTATGAGAAGATCTTAACGAAACAAATATCAATATACATGTGTAAGTTTTATCATAAGAATTAAAAACAATAACTGATGGTAGAGAGTATAAGTATATTTGATGATTGTTGATATAATTACCATCAGCCTACAACTATCTTAGAATCAGCCAAATGTACACTGAACAGTAAGTAACTTGACGCAATCAACTTCATCCAAATATATCGGGTTTACAGTACACAAGAGCCCATGATAATGAGAAGGCCTAATATTATTTTTAGTATTTGTTTCAGCTTCTTCTACATGAGCGTAAATCGAAGAGGAACAAACGATCTAAGAAAATGACGCCAATTATCTAGAGAGAGAATCCGTTGAGGTAAATAAACGTGAATACGCAATATACCTTTTTCACTGTAGTTGTTAGATTGTTTCTGTGTAATCGTGGTGATCTCTCCATTGAGTGTGAGTAGCTTCGAATATTAGACTCGTTATAATGGAGAGATGGAGTTGATGAACTGTAAGTTGCATAGAGTCATAATGTCATGGCTAGTGTTCTTGATGTACAAAAGATTCGCTATTTATCCTGAGGCATTTGTTTATTATATTTTTTATCCATCATGTATGCATGTCAAACCAACCCCATTGCGGTTTGATTCACTATTACATCTATTAGTTTCTGGTCAAATTTTATGCTGAATGTAATGCTTTGTAGTTTGAATGGAACAATACAAAAGGCATATACTGTAATGGGTTTGGTGAGATGGAAAAGGGTGTGATCTTGGCATGAAATTGGTTTAGGCTCATAGTTATTATTTATATTCCTAGTATAACATTATTGGTAGATATCTATCCTCTAGGCTGAAGAACTACTATAGAACCTCCATAAGAATTGTGGTAGAATCTCGGCATCCGCATTTGGGAAAGAATACCCCTTGCATTCAATGGCTTTCTATCTTATTTTGGTAACCTTCCTTTGTGATTTTCCCAAAAAGCACAAGTCTGATAAGTATGGGATTAAATTCATCTTAAAATTAACACATGTACACAAATTTTATCTCAATGTCTTTACACAACTCCCTTTTATGTCATAGAGTTCTGAATTTGAATCTATTAATGACATGATACACTTAATGCAGGGATATCTGATTGGATTAGAGCAAATATGATGAGAGGAAGAAGAGTTTTGTTGTTGCTGCTTGAGTCTTCAAGATTTTATGCGGGGAAAGTGTCTTTACAGACATACAAAAAAACATACCAATATGCCATAGGAAGTAACAAAGATTTATTATCAAAAGGAACGAGTCAATATCGATTTGAATAAGGAGCCTTGTGATTCAAGTAATGTTGAGGATGAAGAAGTTCCTGAGATAAATCGAGCAGAGTTTGTCAAGCCGTCAAAAGAGTCTTTTGTTAAAAGAACGGATGGTTGCGGTGCTTTAAGGAGTGAAAACATTGAACTTTGTCAAAACAATGGAGACAGTGATAAGGATGGTCGAGCTTGGAGAGGAGACTTCGTGAAGAAGGATCAAATTTTCACAAGTAAAGGGGTTCTGAAGGCAACAATGGAAATTTTGGCGATGAAGAATAATTTCGATTACACTGTTATCAAATCCACGAGAAAATGGTGGTATATTCGATGTAAGGATGCATTGTGCAACTGGACTGTGCGTGCAGAAGGAATAGATGGGTCTACATATTTCATGATCAACCAATGTGATGGAAGACATTCATGTGCTCCTTCAAAGAAAAGGAAATTCGGAAAAACAGCATCTGCAAGAACAATTGGGACTCTGATACAACATCGATTTGATGATGCAAACGATGGCCCAAAACCGAACTACATCATTCAATTTATGAGAATTGAGCATAGTTGTGAGATTACTTATTGGCACGCTTGGGAAGCTCGTGAGTTTGCTATTGCAGCTGCTAGAGGTATACCAGATCGCAGTTACTCTAAAATACCAGCATATTTGCATATGATTAAAGAAGCAAATCCTGGTACGCATACTCACTACGAAACTAATGAGAAGGGAAGATTCATGTATCTATTTATGTCATTTGGGCAATCAGTTAGAGGATTCTACAATGCAATGCGAAGGGTGATTGTCGTTGACGGAAGTTTTCTGAAAAATAAATACAAAGGGACACTTCTTGTTGCTACTGCTGTAGATGGTAACTCTAATTTGTATCCGATTGCATTTGGGGTTGTTGATTCAGAGAATGACGATTCATGGGGGTGGTTCTTCAGACAGTTGAAAGTGGTTATTGTTGATTGTCAAGATCTAGCTTTTGTCTCAGATAGAAATGTGTCTATTTCTAAAGCTATTGGGACTATCTACCCTCGATCAGCACATG
>NW_013617521.1:50707-51750 GCF_000695525.1 Brassica oleracea var. oleracea | reverse complement strand
GGCCTTTCCGAAGTGGTGCAATGGGCGACGTAGTTCCTCACGGTTCAATTATGAGGTTTCCAAGTTTACACTTGTTTTAGGCCGAAAATTAAATAAAAATAATAATAAAAAGGGGTTCAACACGAGGACTTCCCGGGAGGTCACCCATCCTAGTACTACTCTCGCCCAAGCACGCTTAACTGGGGAGTTTTGATGGGATCCGGTGCATTAGTGCTGGTATGATCGCACCCGTTAGTACATCACTCGTGTTTCCATATATCATTTGTTTCGGCCAATCCATGTGTAAGGCCGTGGGGCCCACATGATTTTCTGATTTTGTTTTTCAGCGGAATAGTGCATCGAGGTTAATGGCGTTAAGAAAGCATCAAAAACAACCTGAAAATCCGATTGGGATCCTTTTTTTGCGTCCCTTAACTTTCTGCAGCCCGTTTGAGGGTCAAAACGGCTGAATTTGGGCCCGAAAAATTGCCACGCATATTCAACGCCTTTTATGGTTTCTTCCGCCCTTTATGGTTTTTGGGCCTTTCCGAAATGGTGCTATGGGCGACGTAGTTCCTCACGGTTCAAAAGTTATGAGGTTTCCAAGTTTAGACTCGTGTTAGGCCGAAAAATAAAATAAAAATAATAATAAAAAGGGGTGCAACACGAGCACTTCCCGGGAGGTCATCCATCCTAGTACTACTCTCGCCCAAGCGCGCTTAACTGCGGAGTTCTGATGGGATCCGGTGCATTAGTGCTGGTATGATCGCACCCGTTAGTACATCACTCGCGTTTCCATATATCATTTGTTTCGGCCAATCCAAATGTAAGGCCATGGGGCCCACATGATTTTCTGATTTTTTTTCAGCGGAATAGTGCATCAAGGTTAAAGGCGTTAAGAAAGCATCAAAAACGACCTGAAATCCGATTGGGATCCTTTTTTACGTCCCTTAACTTTCTGCAGCCCGTTTGAGGGTCAAAACAGCTGAATTTGGGCCCGAAAAATTGCCTTGCATGTTCTCCGCCCTTTATGGTTTCTGGGCCTTTCCGAAGTGGTGCAATGG
>NW_013617521.1:50426-50607 GCF_000695525.1 Brassica oleracea var. oleracea | reverse complement strand
AGGATCAAAACGGCTGAATTTGGGCCCGAAAAATTGCCACGCCTATTTTCCGCCCTTTCTGATTTCTGAGCCTTTCCGAAATGGTGCTATGGGCGACGTAGTTCCTCACGGTTCAAAAGTTATGAGGTTTCCATGTTTAGACTCGTTTTAGGCCGAAAAATAAAATAAAAAGGGGTGAAAC
>NW_013617521.1:43157-50239 GCF_000695525.1 Brassica oleracea var. oleracea | reverse complement strand
TTTTTCCAGCAGAATAGTGCATCAAGGTTAATGGCGTTTAGAAAGCATCAAAAACAACCTTAAAATTCGATTGAGATCCTTTTTTACGTCCCTTAACTTTCTGCAACCCGTTTGAGGATCAAAACGGCTGAATTTGGGCCCGAAAAATTGCCACCCCTATTCACCGCCCTTTATGGTTTCTGGGCCTTTCCGAAATGGTGCTATGGGCGACGTAGTTCCTCACGGTTCAAAAGTTATGAGGTTTCCAAGTTTAGACTCGTGTTAGGCCGAAAAATAAAATAAAAATAATAATAAAAAGGGGTGCAACACGAGGACTTCCCGGGAGGTCACCCATCCTAGTACTACTCTCGCCCAAACACACTTCACTGCGGAGTTCTGATGGGATCCGGTGCATTAGTGCTTGTATGATCGCACCCGTTAGTACATCACTCACGTTTCCATATATCATTTGTCTCGGCCAATCCAAGTGTAAGGCCGTGGGGCCCACATGATTTTCTGACTGTTTTTTTTCAGCAGAAGAGTGCATCGAGGTTAAAGGTATTAAGAAAGCATCAAAAACAACATGAAAATCTGATTGGGATCCTTTTTTACGTCCCTTACCTTTCTGCAGCCCGTTTGAGGGTCAAAACGGCTGAATTTGGGCCCGAAAAATTGCCACCCCTATTCACCGCCCTTTATGGTTTCTGGGCCTTTCCGAAATGGTGCTATGGGCGACGTAGTTCCTCACGGTTCAAAAGTTATGAGGTTTCCAAGTTTAGACTCGTTTTAGGCCGAAAAATAAATAAAAAAAAATAATAAAAAGGGGTGCAACACGAGGACTTCCCAGGAGGTCACCCATCTTAGTACTACTCTCGCCCAAGCAAGCTTAACTGCGGAGTTTTGATGGGATCCGGTGCATTAGTGCTGGTATGATCGCACCCGTTAGTACATCACTCGCGTTTCCATATATCATTTGTCTCGGCCAATCCAAGTGTAAGGCCGTGGGGCCCACATGATTTTCTGATTTTGTTTTTCAGCGGAATAGTGCATCGAGGTTAATGGCGTTAAGAAAGCATCAAAAACAACCTGAAAATCCGATTGGGATCCTTTTTTGCGTCCCTTAACTTTCTGCAGCCCGTTTGAGGGTCAAAACGGCTGAATTTGGGCCCGAAAAATTGCCACGCCTATTCACCGCCCTTTATGGTTTCAGCGCCTTTCCGAAATGGTGCTATGGGCGACGTAGTTTATCACGGTTCAAAAGTTATGAGGTTTCCAAGTATAGACTCGTTTTAGGCCGAAAAATAAAAGATAAAAAAATAAAAAGGGGTGCAACACGAGGACTTCCCGGGAGGTCACCCATCCTAGTACTACTCTCGCCCAAGCACGCTTAACTGCGGAGTTCTGATGGGATCCGGTGCATTAGTGCTGGTATGATCGCACCCGTTAGTACATCACTCGCGTTTCCATATATCATTTGTTTCGGCCAATCCAAGTGTAAAGCCGTGGGGCCCACATGATTTTCTTACTGTTTTATTTCCTGCGGAATAGTGTATCAAGGTTAATGGCGTTAAGAAAGCATCAAAAACAACCTGAAAATCCGATTGGGATCCTTTTTTACGTCTCTAACCTTTCTACAGCCCGTTTGAGGGTCAAAACAGCTGAATTTGGTCCCGAAAAATTGCCACGCCTATTTATCGCCCTTTATGGTTCGTTGGCCTTTCCGAAATGGTGCTATGGGCGACGTAGTTCCTCACGGTTCAAAAGTTATGAGGTTTCCAACTTTAGACTCGTGTTAGGCCGAAAAATAAAATAAAAATAATAATAAAAAGGGGTGCAACACGAGGACTTCCCGGGAGGTCACCCATCCTAGTACTACTCTCGCCCAAGCACGCTTAACTGCGGAGTTCTGATGGGATCCGGTGCATTAGTGCTGGTATGATCGCACCCGTTAATACAACACTCGCGTTTCCATATATCATTTGTTTCGGCCAATCCAAGTGTAAGGCTGTGGGGCCCAATTGATTTTCTGACAGTTTTTTTTTCCAGCAGAATAGTGCATCGAGGTTAATGGCGTTAAGAAAGCATAAAAAACAACCTGAAAATTCGATCGAGATCCTTTTTTACGTCCCTTAACTTTCTGCAGCCTGTTTGAGGATCAAAACGGCTGAATTTGGGCCCGAAAAATTGCCCCGCCTATTCACCGCCCTTTATGATTTCTGGGCCTTTCCGAAATGGTGCTATGGGCGACGTAGTTCCTCACGGTTCAAAAGTTATGAGGTTTCCAAGTTTAGACTCGTTTTAGGCCGAAAAAGTACTAAAAAGGGGTGCAACACGAGGACTTCCCGGGAGGTCACCCATCCTAGTACTACTCTCGCCCAAGCACGCTTAACTGCGGAGTTTTGATGGAATCTGGTGCATTAGTGCTGGTATGATCGCACCCGTTAGTACAACACTCGAGTTTCCATATATCATTTGTTTCGGCCAATCCAAGTGTAAGGCCATGGGGCCCAAATGATTTTCTGACCTTTTTTTTTCCAGCGGAATAGTGCATCGAGGTTAATGTCGTTTAGAAAGCATAAAAAACAACCTGAAAATTCGATCGAGATCCTTTTTTACGTCCCTTAACTTTCTGCAGCCCGTTTGAGGATCAAAACGGCTGAATTTGGGCCCAAAAAATTGCCACCCCTATTCACCACCCTTTATGGTTTCTAGGCCTTTCCGAAATGGTGCTATGGGCGACGTAGTTCCTCACGGTTCAAAAGTTATGAGGTTTCCAACTTTAGACTCGTGTTAGGCCGAAAAAAAAAATAAAAATAATAATAAAAAGGGGTGCAACACGAGGACTTCCCGGGAGGTCACCCATCCTAGTACTACTCTCGCCCAAGCACGCTAACTCCGGAGTTCTGATGGGATCCGGTGCATTAGGGCTGGTATGATCGCACCCGTTAGTACATCACTCGTGTTTCCTTATATCATTTGTTTCGGCCAATCCATGTGTAAGGCCGTGGGGCCCACATGATTTTCTGATTTTGTTTTTCAGCTGAATAGTGCATCGAGGTTAATGGCGTTAAGAAAGCATCAAAAACAACCTGAAAATCCGATTGGGATCCTTTTTTTGCGTCCCTTAACTTTCTGCAGCCCGTTTGAGGGTCAAAACGGCTGAATTTGGGCCCGAAAAATTGCCACCCCTATTCACCGCCCTTTATGGTTTCTGGGCCTTTCCGAAATGGTGCTGTGGGCGACGTAGTTCCTCACGGTTCAAAAGTTATGAGGTTTCCAAGTTTAGACTCGTGTTAGGCCGAAAAATAAAATAAAAATAATAATAAAAAGGGGTGCAACACGAGGACTTCCCGGGAGGTCACCCATCTAAGTACTACTCTCGCCCAAACACGCTTCACAGCGGAGTTCTGATGGGATCCGGTGCATTAGTGCTGGTATGATCGCACCCGTTAGTACATCACTCGCGTTTCCATATATCATTTGTTTCGGCCAATCCAAGTGTAAGGCCGTGGGGCCCACATGATTTTCTGATTTTGTTTTTCAGCGGAATAGTGCATCGAGGTTAATGGCGTTAAGAAAGCATCAAAAACAACCTGAAAATCCGATTGGGATCCATATATCATTTGTCTCGGCCAATCGAAGTGTAAGGCCGTGGGGCCCACATGATTTTCTGACTGTTTTTTTTCAGCGGAATAGTGCATCGAGGTTAAAGGCATTAAGAAAGCATCAAAAACAACCTGAAAATCCGATTGGGATCTTTTTTACGTCCCTTACCTTTCTGCAGCCCGTTTGAGGGTCAAAACGGCTGAATTTGGGTCCGAAAAATTGCCACGCCTACTCACCTCCCTTTATGGTTTCTTGGCCTTTTCGAAATGGTGCTATGGGCGACGTAGTTCCTCAAGGTTCAAAAGTTATGAGGTTTCCAAGTTTAGACTCGTTTTAGGCGGAAAAAATAAAAAAAAATAATAAAAAGGGGTGCAACACGAGGATTTCCCGGAAGGTCACCCATCCTAGTTCTACTCTCGCCCAAGCAAGCTTAACTGCGGAGTTCCGATGGGATCCGGTGCATTAGTGCTGGTATGATCGCACCCGTTAGTACATCACTCGCGTTTGCATATATCATTTGTCTCGGCCAATCCAAGTGTAAGACCGTGGGGCCCACATGATTTTCTGATTTTGTTTTTCAGCGGAATAGTGCATCGAGGTTAATGGCGTTAAGAAAGCATCAAAAACAACCTGAAAATCCGATTGGGATCCTTTTTTAAGTCGCCTACCTTTCTGCAGCCCGTTTGAGGGTCAAAACGGCTGAATTTGGGCCCGAAAAATTGCCACCCCTATTCACCGCCCTTTATGGTTTCTGGGCCTTTCCGAAATGGTGCTATGGGCGACGTAGTTCCTCACGGTTCAAAAGTTATGAGGTTTCCAACTTTAGACTCGTGTTAGGCCGAAAAATAAAATAAAAATAATAATAAAAAGGGGTGCGACGTGAGGACTTCCAGGGAGGTCACCCATCCTAGTACTACTCTCTCCCAAGCACGCTTCACTGCGGAGTTCTGATGGGATCGGTTGCATTAGTGCTGGTATGATCGCACACGTTATTATAGCACTCGCGTTTCCATATATCATTTCTTTCGGCCAATCCAAGTGTAAGGCCGTGGGGCCCAAATGATTTTCCGACTGTTCTTTTTCCAGCGGAATAGTGCATCGAGGTTAATGGCGTTAAGAAAGCTTCAAAAACAACCTGAAAATTCGATTGAGATCCTTTTTTACGTCCCTTAGCTTTCTGCAGCCCGTTTGAGGATCAAAACGGGTGAATTTGGGCCCAAAAAATTGCCACGCCTATTCAGCGCCCTTTATGGTTTGTTGGCCTTCCGAAATGGTGCTACGGGCGACGTAGTTTCTCACGGTTCAAAAGTTATGAGGTTTCCAAGTTTAGACTCATTTTAGGGCGAAAAATAAAATAAAAAGGGGTGCAACACGAGAGCTTCCCGGGAGGTCACCCATCCTAGTACTACTCTCGCCCAAGCACGCTTCACTGCGGAGTTCTTATGGGATCAGGTGCATTAGTGCGAGTATGATCGTACCCGTTAGTACATCACTCGCGTTTCCATATATAATTTGTCTCGGCCAATCCAAGTGTAAGGCCGTGGGGCCCACATGATTTTCTGACTGTTTTTTTTCAGTGGAATTGTGCATCGAGGTTAATGGCGTTAAGAAAGCATCAAAAACAACCTGAAAATCCGATTGGGATACTTTTTTAAGTCCCCTACCTTTCTGCAGTCCGTTTGAGGATCAAAACGGCTGAATTTGGGCCCGAAAAATTGCCACCCCTATTCACCGCCCTTTATGGTTTCTGGGCCTTTCCGAAATGGTGCTATGGGCGACGTAGTTTCTCACGGTTCAAAAGTTATGAGGTTTCCAAAATTAGACTCGTTTTAAGCCGAAAAAAAAATAAATAAAAAAGGGTGCAACACGAGGACTTCCAGGGAGGTCACCCATCCTAGTACTACTCTCGCCAAAGCAAGCTTAACTTTGGAGTTCTGAAGGGATCCGGTGCATTAGTGCTGGTATGATCGCACCCATTAGTACATCACTCGCGTTTCCATATATCATTTGTTTCGGCCAATCCAAGTGTAAGGCCGTGGGGCCCACATGATTTTCTGATTTTGTTTTTCAGCGGAATAGTGCATCGAGGTTAATGGCGTTAAGAAAGCATCAAAAACAACCTGAAAATCCGATTGGGATCCTTTTTTGCGTCCCTTAACTTTCTGCAGCCCGTTTGAGGGTCAAAACGGCTGAATTTGGGCCCGAAAAATTGCCACCCCTATTCACCGCCCTTTATGGTTTCTGGGCCTTTCCGAAATGGTGCTATGGGCGACGTAGTTCCTCACGGTTCAAAAGTTATGAGGTTTCCAACTTTAGACTCGTGTTAGGCCGAAAATAAAATAAAAATAATAATAAAAAGGGGTGCAACACGAGGACTTCCCGGGAGGTCACCCATCCTAGTACTACTCTCGCCCAAGCACGCTTAACTGCGGAGTTCTGATGGGATCCGGTGCATTAGTGCTGGTATGATCGCACCTGTTAGTACATCACTCGCGTTTCATTATATCATTTCCCTCGGCCAATCCAAGTGTAAGACCGTGGGGCCCACATGATTTTCTGACTGTTTTTTTTCAGTGGAATAGGCATCGAGGTTAATGGCGTTAAGAAAGCATCAAAAACAACCTGAAAATCCGATTGGGATCCTTTTTTGCGTCCCTTAACTTTCTGCAGCCCGTTTGAGGGTCAAAACGGCTGAATTAGGGCCCGAAAAATTGCCACCCCTATTCACCGCCCTTTATGGTTTCTGGGCCTTTCCGAAATGGTGCTATGGGCGACGTAGTTCCTCACGGTTCAAAAGTTATGAGGTTTCCAACTTTAGACTCGTGTTAGGCCGGAAAATAAAATAAAAATAATAATAAAAAGGGGTGCAACACGAGGACTTCCCGGGAGGTCACCCATCCTAGTACTACTCTCGCCCAAGCACGCTTAACTGCGGGGTTCTGATGGGATCCGGTGCATTAGTGCTGGTATGATCGCACCCGTTAGTACATCACTCGTGTTTCCATATATCATTTGTTTCGGCCAATCCATGTGTAAGGCCGTGGGGCCCACATGATTTTCTGATTTTGTTTTTCAGCGGAATAGTGCATCGAGGTTAATGGCGTTAAGAAAGCATCAAAAACAACCTGAAAATCCGATTGGGATCCTTTTTTGCGTCCCTTAACTTTCTGCAGCCCGTTTGAGGGTCAAAACGGCTGAATTTGGGCCCGAAAAATTGCAACTCCAATTCACCGCCCTTTATGGTTTCTGGGCCTTTCCGAAATGGTCCTTTGGGCGACGTAGTTCCTCACGGTTCAAAAGTTATGAGGTTTCCAAGTTTAGACTCGTTTTAGGCCGAAAAATACAAAAAATAAAATAAAAAGGGGTGCAACACGAGGATTTCCCAGGAGGTCACCCATCCTAGCACTACGCTCGCCCAAGCACGCTTAACTGCGGAGTTCTGATGGGATCCGGTGCATTAGTGCTGGTATGATCGCACACGTTAGTACATCACTCGC
>NW_013617521.1:41547-43130 GCF_000695525.1 Brassica oleracea var. oleracea | reverse complement strand
TCGGCCAATCCAAGTGTAAGGCCGGGGGGCCCTCATGATTTTCTGACTGTTTTTTTTCCTGCGGAATAGTGCATCGAAGTTAATGGCATTAAGAAAGCATCATAACAACCTGAAAATCCGATTGGGATCCTTTTTTACGTCCCTTACCTTTCTGCAGCCCGTTTGAGGGTCAAAACGGCTGAATTTGGGCCCGAAAAATTGCCACCCCTATTCACAGCCCTTTATGGTTTCTGGGCCTTTCCGAAATGGTGCTATGGGCGACGTAGTTCCTCACGGTTCAAAAGTTATGAGGTTTCCAACTTTAGACTCGTGTTATTTAGGCCAAAAAATAAAAAAAAAAAATAAAAAGGGGTGCAACACGAGGATTTCCCGGGAGGTCACCCATCCTAGTACTACTCTCGCCCAAGCACGCTTAACTGCGGAGTTCTGATGGGATCCGGTGCATTAGTGCTGGTATGATCGCACACGTTAGTACATCACTCGCGTTTCCATATATCATTTGTTTCGGCCAATCCAAGTGTAAGGCCGTGGGGCCCACATGATTTTCTGATTTTGTTTTTCAGCGGAATAGTGCATCGAGGTTAATGGCGTTAAGAAAGCATCAAAAACAACCTGAAAATCCGATTGGGATCCTTTTTTGCGTCCCTTAACTTTCTGCAGCCCGTTTGAGGGTCAAAACGGCTGAATTTGGGCCCGAAAAATTACCACGCTTATTCACCGCCCTTTATGGTTTCTGGGCCTTTCCGAAATGGTGCTATGGGCGACATAGTTCCTCACGGTTCAAAAGTTATGAGGTTTCCAACTTTAGACTCGTGTTAGGCCGAAAAATAAAATAAAAATAATAATAAAAAAGGGTGCAACACGAGGACTTCCCGGGAGGTCACCCATCCTAGTACTACTCTCGCCCAAGCACGCATAACTGCAGAGTTCTGATGGGATCCGGTGCATTAGTGCTGGTATGACCGCACCCGTTAGTACATCACTCGCGTTTCCATATATCATTTGTTTCGGCCAATCCAAGTGTAAGGCCGTGGGGCCCACATGATTTTCTGATTTTGTTTTTCAGCGGAATAGTGCATCGAGGTTAATGGCGTTAAGAAAGCATCAAAAACAACCTGAAAATCCGATTGGGATCCTTTTTTGCGTCCCTTAACTTTCTGCAGCCCGTTTGAGGGTCAAAACGGCTGAATTTGGGCCCGAAAAATTGCCACCCCTATTCACCGCCCTTTATGGTTTCTGGGCCTTTCCGAAATGGTGCTATGGGCGACGTAGTTCCTCACGGTTCAAAAGTTATGAGGTTTTCAAGTTTAGACTCGTTTTAGGCCGAAAAATAAAATAAAAAAAATAAAAAGGGGTGCAACACGAGGACTTCCCGGGTGGTCACCCATCCTAGTACTACTCTCGCCCAAGCACGCTTCACCGCAGAGTTCTGATGGGATCCGGTGCAATAGTGCTGGTATGATCGCACCCGTTTAATGTGCCGCAGTCCACAGATCATTACATGGAACCAGCTCAGCATGGAGTTCAGGACGTTCTGAACATTTCAACCGAGGTTCATGTTTTTCACCGTACCAGACTTGACT
>NW_013617521.1:41289-41417 GCF_000695525.1 Brassica oleracea var. oleracea | reverse complement strand
GGTGAAGAAACCGAAGACGGACATGCAGTCTCATCCGGCGGACCATCCGGACAGTCTCGCAAGCGTCCTTATCGTTACCCTGTGCATCCATCTGGTTCGGATGAACCTGGACATTATCTGAAGGGCCA
>NW_013617521.1:40682-41189 GCF_000695525.1 Brassica oleracea var. oleracea | reverse complement strand
ATCTACTTTTTCATTTAGTGTCTTTGACTACAAAACACTATAAATATGTAGTTCCTTTGATGAATAAAAGAAGTTTAGTTTTGGTTGTTTATTTTTTTTCTTCTCTGAGTGAGAGAGAGTTCTTTAGCTAGTTCATTGGTGTGAACCGGCTTGTTGATTTGGTGGTCAGCCAATTCATCTTTGTGTCTTGTTTGGTGGTTAGCCAACACATTCATTCTTTCATTGGTGGTTAGCCTTAGATCGTGGGTATATCAAGAGTCATTCCGCATCTCTTGACGATCCTTTCAATCCATCTCAGTTCCAGAAGTGCCGTTTACCTTCTCGGATCATATCCAACACCTAGCTAAAGTGATCTTCCCTATCTTAGGGTTCTCCAGTTGGTATCAGAGCCACTTTGGCTGGTTTGTTTTCATTATTCTTTTCATATTCTCATCTCTTCATCATTTTCTTATTTCTTTTTGGATCCGGGTTGTTCCTTTACTCCCTTGTGATCGCCTATTATAAAAA
>NW_013617521.1:34252-39724 GCF_000695525.1 Brassica oleracea var. oleracea | reverse complement strand
TTTTTCAGCGGAATAGTGCATCGAGGTTAATGGCGTTAAGAAAGCATCAAAAACAACCTGAAAATCCGATTGGGATCCTTTTTTGCGTCCCTTAACTTTCTGCAGCCCGTTTGAGATTCAAAACGGCTGAATTTGGGCCCGAAAAATTGCCACGCCTATTCACCACCCATTATAGTTTCTGGGCCTTTCTGAAATGGTGATATGTGCGGCGTATTTCCTCACGGTTCACAAGTGATGAGGTTTCCAAGTTTAGACTCGTTTTAGGCCGAAAAATAAAAAAAATAAAAATAAAAAGGGGTGCAACACGAGGACTTCCCGAGAGGTCACCAATCCTAGTACTACTCTCGCCCAAGCACGCTTCACTGCGGAGTTCTGATGGGATCCGGTGCATTAGTTCTGGCATGATCGCACCGTTAGTACATCACTCGTGTTTTGATATATCATTTGTCTCGGGCAATCTAAGTGTAAGGCCGTCGGGCCCACATGATTTTCTGACTGTTTTTTTTTCAGCGGAATAGTGCATCGAGGTTAATGGCGTTAACAAAGCATCAAAAACAACCAGAAAGTCCGATTGGAATCCTTTTTTACGTCCCTTACCTTTCTGCAGCCGGTTTGAGGATCAAAACGGCTAAATTTGGGCCCGAAAAATTGCCACGCCTATTCACTACCCTTTACGGTTTCTGAGCCTTTCCGAAATAGTGCTATGGGCGACGTAGTTCCTCACGGTTCAAAAGTTATGAGGTTTCCAAGTTTAGACTCGTTTTAGGCCGAAAAAATACTAAAAAGGGGTGCAACACGACGACTTCCCGGGAGGTAACCCATCCTAGTACTACTCACGCCCAAGCACGCTTGACTGCGGAGTTCTGATGGGATCCGGTGCATTAGTGCTGGTGTGATCGCACCCGTTAGTACATCACACGCGTTTCCATATATCCTTTGTTTCGGCCAATCCAAGTGTAATGCCGTGGGGCCCACATGATTTTCTGGCCTGTTTTTTTTTTCAGCGAAATAGTGCATCGAGGTTAATGACGTTAAGAAAGCATCAAAAACACCCTGAAAATCCGATTAGGATCCTTTTTTACGTCCCGTAACTTTCTGCAGCCCGTTTGAGGGTCAAAGCAGCTGAATTTGGGCCCGAAAATTGCCCCGTTAATTCGCTGCCCTTTATGGTTTCTGAGCCTTTCCGAAATTGTGCTATGGGCGACATAGTTCCTCACGGTTCAAACGTTATGAGGTTTCCAAGTTTAGACTCGATTTAGTCCCAAAAAAAAAATAAAAATAAAAATATAAAGGGGTGCAACACGAGGACTTCCCGGGAGGTCACCGTTCCTAGTACTACTCTCGCCCAAGCGTGCTTAGCTGCGGAGTTCTGATGGGATCCGGTGCATTAGTGCTGGTGTGATCGCACCCGTTAGTACATCACACGCGTTTCCATATATCCTTTGTTTCGGCCAATCCAAGTGTAATGCCGTGGGGCCCACATGATTTTCTGGCTGTTTTTTTTTTCCAGCGAAATAGTGCATCGAGGTTAATGGCGTTAAGAAAGCATCAAAAACACCTTGAAAATGAGATTGGGATCCTTTTTTACGTGCCGTAACTTTCTGCAGCCCGTTTGGAGGTCCAAACGGCTGAATTTGGGCCAGAAAAATTGCCGCGTATATTCACCGCTCTTTACGGTTTCTGGGCCTTTCCGAAATGGTTCTATGGGCGACGTAGTTCCTCACGGTTCAAAATTTATGAGGTTTCCAAGTTTAGACTCGTTTTAGGCCAAAAAAAATAATAGAAAGGGGTGCAACACGACGACTTCACGGGAGGTAACCCATCCTAGTACTACTCTCGCCCAAGCACGCTTAACAGCAGAGTTCTGATGGGATCCGGTGCATTAGTGCTGGTATGATCGCACCCGTTAGTACATCACTCGCGTTTCCATATATCATTTGTTTCGGCCAATCCAAGTGTAAGGCCGTGGGGCCCACATGATTTTATGACTGTTTTTTTCAGCGAAATAGTGCATCGAGGTTAATGACGTTAAGAAAGCATGAAAAACACCCTGAAAATCCGATTGGGATCTTTTTTTACGTCCCGTAACTTTCTGCAGCCCGTTTGAGGGTCAAAACGGCTGAATTTGGGCCCGGAAAATTGCCCCGTCAGTTCGCCGCCCTTTATGGTTTCTGAGCCTTTCCGAAATGGTGCTATGGGCGACATAGTTCCTCACGGTTCAAACGTTATGAGGTTTCCAAGTTTAGACTCGTTTTAGGCCGAAAAATTAAATAAAAATAATAATAAAAAAGGGTGCAACACGAGGACTTCCCGGGAGGTCACCCATCCTAGTACTACTCTCGCCCAAGCACGCTTCACTGCGGAGTTCTGATGGGATCCGGTGCATTAGTGCTGGTATGATCGCACCCGTTTGTACATCACTCGCGTTTCCATATATCATTTGTTTCGGCCAATCCAAGTGTAAGGCCGTGGGGCCCACATGATTTTCTGATTTTGTTTTTCAGCGGAATAGTGCATCGAGGTTAATGGCGTTAAGAAAGCATCAAAAACAACCTGAAAATCCGATTGGGATCCTTTTTTGCTTCCCTTAACTTTCTGCAGCCCGTTTGAGGTTCTTAACGGCTTAATTTGGGCCCTAAAAATTGCAACCCCAATTCACCGCCCTTTATGGTTTCTGAGCCTTTCCGAAATGGTGCTATGGGCGACATAGTTCCTCACGGTTCAAACGTTACGAGGTTTCCAAGTTTAGACTCGATATAGGCCGAAAAAAAAATAAAAAAAAAATAAAAAGGGGTGCTACATGAGGACATCCCGGGAGGTCACCCTTCCTAGTACTACTCTCGCCCAAGCGCACTTAGCTGCCGAGTTCTGATGGGATCCGGTGCATTAGTGCTGGTGTGATCGCACCCGTTAGTACATTACATGCGTTTCCATACATCCTTTGTTTCGGCCATTCCAAGTGTAAGGCCGTGGGGCCCACATGATTTTCTGGCTGTTTTTTTTTCCAGCGAAATAGTGCATCGAGGTTAATGGAGTTAAGAAAGCATCAAAAACACCCTGAAAATCCAATTGGGATCCTTTTTTACGTCCCGTAACTTTCTGCAGCCACTTTGAGGGTCAAAACGGCTGAATTTGGGGCCAAAAAATTGCCACGCCTATTCACCGCACTTTATGGTTTCTGAGCCTTTCCGAAATGGTGCTATGGGCGACATAGTTCCTCACGGTTCAAAAGTTATGAGGTTTAAACTCGTTTTAGGCTGAAAAATAAAATAGAAAAAAATAAAAAGGGGTGCAACACGAGGACTTCCCGGGACGTCACCCATCCTATTACTACTCTCGTCCAAGCGCACTTAGCTGCGGAGTTCTGATGGGATCCGGAGCATTAGTGCTGGTGTTATCGCACCCGTTAGTACATCACACGCGTTTCAATATATCATTTGTTTCGGCCAATCCAAGTGTAAGGCCGTGGGGCCCACATGATTTTCTGGTTGTTTTTTTTTCAGCGAAATAGTGCATCGAGGTTAATGGCGTTAAGAAAGCATCAAAACACCTTGAAAATCCGATTGGGATGCTTTTTTACGTCCCGTAATTTTCTGCAGCCCGTTTGAGGGTCAAAACGGCTGAATTTTGGCCCGGAAAATTGCCGCTTCTATTCATCGCCCTTTATGGTTTCTGGGCTTTTCCGAAATGGTGCTACGGGCGACGTAGTTCCTCACGGTTTAAAAGTTAGGAGGTTTCCAAGTTTAGACTCGTTTTAGGCCGGAAAAAAAATAAAAAAGGGTTCAACACAAGGACTTCCCGGGAGGTCACCCATCCTAGTACTACTCTCGCCCAAGCACGCTTAACTGCAGAGTTGTGACCAGATCCTGTGCATTAGTGCTGGTATGATCACAACCGTTAGTACATCACTCGCGTTTCCATATATCATTTGTTTCGGCCAATCCAAGTTTATGGCCGTAGGGCCCACAAGATTTTCTGACTGTTTTTTTTTCCAGCAAAATAGTGCATCGAGGTTAATGGCGTTAAGAAAGCATCAAAAACACCCTGAATATCCGACTGGGATTTCTTTTTAGGTCACGTAACTTTTTGCAGCCCGTTTGAGGGTCAAAACGGCTGAATTTGGGCCCGGAAAATTGCCCCGTCTATTCACCACCCTTTATGGTTTCTGGGACTTTCATAAATGGTGCTATAGGCGACGTAGTTCCTCACGGTTCAAAAGTTATGAGGTTTCCAAGTTTAGACCCGTTTTAGGCCCGAAAAAAATAAAAAAATATAAAAAGGGGTGCAACACGACGACTTCCCGGGAGGTAACCCATCCTAGTACTACTCTCGCCCAAGCACGCTTAACATGGAGTTCTGATGGGATCCGGTGCATTAGTGCTGGTATGATCGCACCCGTTAGTACATCACTCGCGTTTCCATATATCCTTTGTTTCGGCCAATCCAAGTGTAAGGCCTTGGGGTCCACATGATTTTCTGACTGTTTTTTTCAGCGAAATAGTGCATCGAGGTTAATGACGTTAAGAAAGCATCAAAAACACCCTGAAAATCAGATTGGGATCAATTTTTATGTCCCGTAACTTTCTGTAGCTCGTTTGAGGGTCAAAACGGCTGAATTTGGGGCCGAAAAATTGACCCGTTTATTCGCCTCCCTTTATGGTTTTTGGGACTTTCCGAAATGGTGCTATGGACGACATAGTTCCTCACGGTTCAAAATTTAGGAGGTTTCCAAGTTTAGACTCGATTTAAGCCGAAAAAAAATAAAAAAAAATAAAAAGCGGTACAACACGAGGAATTCCAGGGAGGTCACCCATCCTAGTACTACTCTCCCTCAAGCGCGCTTTGCTGCAGAGTTCTGATGTGATCCGGTGCATTAGTGCTGGTGTGATCGCACCCGTTAGTACATCACTCTCGTTTCCATATATCATTTGTTTCAGCCAATCCAAGTGTAAGCCGTGGGGCCCACATGATTTTTTGACTGTTTTTTTTCAGCGAAATAGTGCGTCGAGGTTAATGGCGTTAAGAAAGCATCAAAAACACACTGAAAATCCGATTGAGATCCTTTTTTACGTCCCGTAACTTTCTGCAGCCCGTTTGAGGGTCAAAACGGCTGAATTTGGGCCCAAAAAATTGCCCCGCCTTTTCACCGCCCTTTATGGTTTCAGGGCCTTTCCGAAATGGTGCTATGGGCGACGTAGTTCCTCACGGTTCAAAAGTTATGAGGCTTAGACTCGTTTTAGGCAGAAAAATAAAATAAAAAAGATTAAAAAGGGGTGCAACATGAGGACTTCCCGGGCGGTCACCCATCCTAGTACTACTCTCGCTTAAGCACGCTTGACAGCTGAGTTCTGATGGGATCCGGTGCATTAGTGCTGGTATGATCGTACCCATTAGTACGTCACTCGCGTTTCCATATATCCTTTGTTTCGGCCAATCCAAGTGTAAGGCCGTGGGGCCCACATGATTTTCTGA
>NW_013617521.1:28226-34082 GCF_000695525.1 Brassica oleracea var. oleracea | reverse complement strand
GCGACGTAGTTCCTCACGGTTCAAAAGTTATGAGGCTTAGACTCGTTTTAGGATGAAAAATAAAATAAAAAAGAATAAAAAGGGGTGAAACACGAGGACTTCTCGGGCGGTCACCCATCCTATTTCTAATCTTGCCCAAGCACGCTTGGCTACGGAGTTCTGATGGGATCTGGTGCATTAGTGCTGGTATGATCGCACCCGTTAGTACGTCATTCGCGTTTCCATATATCCTTTGTTTCGGCCAATCCAAGTGTAAGGCCGTGGGGGCCACATGATTTTCTGGCTTTTTTTTTCCAGCGAAATAGTGCATCGAGGTCAATGGCGTTAAGAAAGCATCATAAACACCCTGAAAATCCGATTTGGATCCTTTTTTACGTCCCATAACTTTCTGCAGCCCGTTTGAGGGTCAAAACAGCTGAATTTGGGCCCGGAAAAAGGCTCTGTCTATTCTCCGCCCTTTATGGTTTCTAGGCCTTTCCGAAATGGTGCTATGAGCGACGTAGTTCCTCACGGTTCAAAAGTTATGAGGCTTAGACTCGTTTTAGGATGAAAAATAAAATAAAAAAGAAAGGGGTGCAACACGAGGACTTCCTGAGAGGTCACCCATCCTAGTACAACTCTCTCCCAAGCACGCTTACCTGCGGAGTTCTGATGGGATCCGGTGCATTAGTGCTGGTATGATCGCACCCGTTGGTACATCACTCGCGTTTCCATATATCCTTTGTTTCGGCCAATCCAAGTGTACGACCATGGGGCCCACATGATTTTCTGACTGTTTTTTTCCAGCGTAATAGTGCATCGAGGTTAATGGCGTTAAGAAAGCATCAAAAACTCCCTGAAAATCCGATTGGGATCCTTGTTTACGTCCCGTAACTTTCTGCAGGCCGTTTGAGGGTCAAAAAACTGAATTTAGGCCCGGAAAATTGCCCCGTCTATTTGCCGCCCTTTATGGTTTCTGGACCTTTCCAAAATGGTGCTATGGGCGACGTAGTTCCTCACGGTTCAAAAGTTATGAGGTTTCCAAGTTTAGACTCGTGTTAGGCCGAAAAATAAAATAAAAATAATAATAAAAAGGGGTGCAACACGAGGACTTCCCGGGAGGTCACCCATCCTAGTACTACTCTCGCCCAAGCTCGCTTTACTGCGGAGTTCTGATGGGATCCGGTGCATTAGTGGTGGTATGATCGCACCCGTTAGTACGTCACTCGCGTTTCCATATATCCTTTGTTTCGGCCAATCCAAGTGTAAGGCCGTGGGGCCCACATGATTTTCTGATTTTGTTTTTCAGCGGAATAGTGCATCGAGGTTAATGGCGTTAAGAAAGCATCAAAAACAACCTGAAAATCCGATTGGGATCCTTTTTTGCGTCCCTTAACTTTCTGCAGCCCGTTTGAGGGTCAAAACGGCTGAATTTGCGCCCGTAAAATGATGCCGTCTATTCTCCGCCCTTTATAGTTTCTCGGCCTTTCCGAAATGGTGCTATGAGCGACGTAGTTCCTCACGGTTCAAAAGTTATGTGGTTTCCAAGTTTACACTCGTTTTAGGCCGAAAAAAATAAAATGGGGTGCAACACGAGGACTTCCCGGGAGGTCACCCATCCTAATACTACTCTCGCCCAAGCACGCTTCACTGCAGAGTTCTGATGGGATCTAACAGCGGAGTTCTGATGGGATTCGGTGCATTAGTGGTGGTATGATCGCACCCTTTAGTACATCACTCGCGTTTCCATATATCTTTTGTTTCGGCCAATCCAAGTGTAAGGCCATGGGGCCCACATGATTTTCTGACTGTTTCCAGCGAAATAGTGCGTTGAGGTTAATGGCGTTAAGAAAGCATCAAAAACTCTTTGAAAATCCGATTGGGATCCTTTTTTACGTCCCATAACTTTCTGCAGTCCGTTTGAGGGTCAAAACGCCTGAATTTGGGCCCGAAAAATTGCCCCGACTACTCACCGCCCTTTATGAATTCTGGGCATTTCCGAAACGGTGCTATGGGCGACATAGTTCCTCACGGTTCAAAAGCTATGAGGTTTAGACTCGGTTTCGGCTGAAAAAAAAATAAAAAGGGGTGCAACACGAAGAATTCCCGGGAGGTCACCCATCCTAGTACTACGCTCGTCCAAGCACGCTTAACTGCAGAGTTCTGATGGGATCCGGTCCAATAGTGCTGATATGATCACAACCATTAGTACATCACTCGCGTTTCCATATATCCTTTGTTTCGGCCAGCCCAAGTTTATGGCCGTAGGGCCCACATGATTTTCTGACTGTTTTTTTTCGAGCGAAATAGTGTATCGAGGTTAATGGCGTTAAGAAAGCATCAAAAAATCCTAAAAATCCGATTGGGATCTTTTTTTACGTCCCGTAACTTTCTGCAGTCCGTTTGAGGGTCAAAGCGGCTGAATTTGGGCCTGGAAAATTGTCCCGTTTATTCACCGCCCTTTATGGTTTCTAAGCTTTTCCGAAATGGTGCTATAAGCGACGTAGTTCCTCACGGTTCAAAAGTTATGAGGTTTCCAAGTTTAGACTCGTTTTGGGCCCAAAAAATAAATAAAAAGGGGTGCAACACGACAACTTCCCGGGAGGTAACCCATCCTAGTACTACTCTCGCCCAAGCATGCTTAACAGCGGAGTTCTGATGGGATTCGGTGCATTAGTGGTGGTATGATCGCACCCTTTAGTACATCACTCGCGTTTCCATATATCTTTTGTTTCGGCCAATCCAAGTGTAAGGCCGCGGGGCCCACGTGATTTTCTGACTGTTTTCTGGGCGAAATAGTGCATCGAGGTTAATGGCGTTAAGAAAGCATCAAAAACACCCTGAAAATACGATTGGGATCCTTTTTACGTCCCTTAACTTTCTGCAGCCCGTTTGAGGGTCAAAACGGCTGAATTTGGGCCCAAAAAATTGCTACGCCTATTCAACGCCCTTTATGGTTTCTGGGCCTTTCCGAAATGGTGCTATGGGCGACGTAGTTCCTCACGGTTCAAAAGTTATGAGGTTTCCAAGTTTAGACTCGTTTTAGGCCGAAAATAAAAAATAAAAAGGGGTGCCACACGACGACTTCCTGGGAGGTAACCCATTCTAGTACTACTCTCGCCCAAGCACGCTTAATAGCGGTGTTTTGATGGGATCCGGTGCATTAGTGCTGGTATGATCGCACCCGTTAGTACATCACTCGCGTTTCCATATATCATTTGTTTCGGCCAATCCATGTGTAAGGCCGTGGGGCCCACATGATTTTCTGATTTTGTTTTTCAGCGGAATAGTGCATCGAGGTTAATGGCGTTAAGAAAGCATCAAAAACACAAAAATCCGATTGGGATTATTTTTTATGTCCCGTAACTTTTTGCAGCTCGTTTGAGGGTCAAAACGGCTGAATTTGGGCCCGGAAAATTGGCCCGTCTATTTGCTGCCCTTTATGGTTTCTGGGCCATTCCAAAATGGTGCTATGGGTGACATAGTTCCTCACGGTTCAAAAGTTATGAGGTTTCCAAGTTTAGACTCGATTTAGGCCGAAAAAAAAAAAAAAGCAGTGCAACACGAGGACTTCACGGGAGGTCACCCATCCTAATACTACTCTCGCCCAAGCGCGCATAGCTGCGGAGTTCTGATGAGATCCGGTGCATTAGTGCTGGTGTGATTGCACCCGTTAGTACATCACTCGTGTTTCCAAATATCCTTTGTTTCGGCGAATCCAAGTGTAAGGCCGTGGGGCCCACATGATTTTCTGACCGGGCGGTCACCCATCCTATTTCTATTCTTGCCCAAGCACGCTTGACTACGGAGTTCTGATGGGATCTGGTGCATTAGTGCTGGTATGATCGCACCCGTTAGTACATCACTCGCGTTTCCATATATCATTTGTTTCGGCCAATCCATGTGTAAGGCCGTGGGGCCCACATGATTTTTGGCTTTTTTTTTCCAAGAAAATAGTGCATCGAGGTCAATGGCGTTAAGAAAGCATCATAAACACCCTGAAAATCCGATTTGGATCCTTTTTTACGTCCCATAACTTTCTGCAGCCCGTTTGAGGGTCAAAACAGCTGAATTTGGGCCCGGAAAAAGGCCCTGTCTATTCTCCGCCCTTTATGGTTTCTGGACCTTTCCGAAATGGTGCTATGAGCGACGTAGTTCCTCACAGTTCAAAAATTATGAGGTTTCCAAGTTTAGACTCGTTTTAGGCCGAAAAAAATAAAAAAGGGTGCAACACGAGAACTTCTCGGGAGGTCACCCATCCTAGTACTACTCTCGCCCAAGCGCGCTTAGCTGCGGAGTTCTGATGGGATCCGGTGCATTAGTGCTGGTATGATCGCACCCGTTAGTACATCACTCGCGTTTCCATATATCATTTGTTTCGGCCAATCCAAGTGTAAGGCCGTGGGGCCCACATGATTTTCTGATTTTGTTTTTCAGCGGAATAGTGCATCGAGGTTAATGGCGTTAAGAAAGCATCAAAAACAACCTGAAAATCCGATTGGGATCCTTTTTTGCGTCCCTTAACTTTCTGCAGCCCGTTTGAGGGTCAAAACGGCTGATAAAACTGCTGAATTTGGGCCCAAAAAATTACCACACCTATTCAACGCCCTTTATGGTTTCTGGGCCTTTCCGAAATGGTGCTATGGGCGACGTAGTTCCTCACGGTTCAAAAGTTATGAGGTTTAGACTCGTTTTAGGCTGAAAAAAAAAATAAAAAAAATAAAAAGGGGTGTAACACGAGGACTACCCGGGAGGTCACCCATCCTAGTAATACTCTCGCCCGAGCACGCTTTACCGCGGAGTTCTGATGGGATCCGGTGCATTAGTGGTGGTATGATCGCACCCGTTATTACGTCACTTGCGTTTCCATATATCCTTTGTTTCGGCCAATCCAAGTGTAAGGCCGTGGGCCCACATGATTTTCTGGCTGTTTTTTTTCCAGCGAAATAGTGCATCGAGGTTAACGGCGTTAAGAAAGCATCAAAAACACCCTGAAAATCCGATTGGGATCCTTTTTACGTCCCGTAACTTTCTGCAGCCCGTTTGAGGGTCAAAATGGCTGAATTTGGGCCCGAAAAATTGCCACCCCTATTCACCGCCCTTTATGGTTTCTGGACCTTTCCGAAATGGTGCTATGGGCGACGTAGTTCCTCACGGTTAAAAAGTTATGAGGTTTCCAAGTTTAGACTCGTGTTTAATGATGCTATGGGCGACGTAGTTCCTCACGGTTCAAAAGTAATGGGGTTTCCAAGTTTAGACTCGTTTTAGGCCGAAAAAAAAAATAAAAAAAATAAAAGGGGGTGCAACACGAGGACTTCCCGGAAGGTAACCCATCCTAGTACTACTCTCGCCCAAGCACGCTTAGCTGCGGAGTTCTGATGGGATCTGGTGCATTAGTGCTGCTATGATCGCCCCCGTTAGTACATCACTCGCGTTTCCATATATCCTTTGTTTCGGCCAATCCAAGTGTACGGCTGTGGGGACCACATGATTACCACATGATATTCTGACTATTTTTTTCCAGCGAAATAGTGCATCGAGGTTAATGGCGTTAAGAAAGCATCAAAAACACCCTGAAATCGGATTGAGATCCTTTTTAATGTCACGTAACTTTCTGCAGCCCGTTTGAGGGTCAAAACAGCTGAATTTGGGCCCCGAAAAATGCCCCATCCATTCCCAGCCCTTTATGGTTTCTGGGCCGTTTTGAAATGGTGCTATGGCGACGTAGTTCCTCATGGTTCAAAAGTTATGAGGTTTGCAAGTTTACACTCGTTTTAGGCGGAAAAAAATAAAAAAATTTAAAAATGGGTGCAACAAGAGGACTTCCCGGGAGGTCACCCATCCTAGTACTACTCTCGCCCAAGCACGCTTCACTGC
>NW_013617521.1:26835-28162 GCF_000695525.1 Brassica oleracea var. oleracea | reverse complement strand
TGTTTCCATATATCATTTGTTTCGGCCAATTCAAGTTTAAGGCCGCGGGGCCCACATGATTTTCTTACTGTTTTTTTTCAGCGAAATAGTGCATCAAGGTTAATGGCGTTAAGAAAGCATCAAAAACACCTTAAAAATCCGATTGGAATCCTTTTTTACGTCCCGTTAGTTTCTGCAGCCCGTTTGAAGGTCAAAACGGCAGAATTTTGGCCTGAAAAATTGCCCCGTCTATTCACCGCCCTTTATAGTTTCTGGGCCTTTCTGAAATGGTGCTATGGTTGACGTAGTTCCTCACGGTTCAAAAATTATGAGGTTTCCAAGTTTAGACTTGTTTTAGGCCGAGAAAAAAATAAAAAAAAATTAAAAATTGGTGCAACGAGAGGACTTCACGGATGGTCACCCATCCTAGTATTACTCTCGCCCAAGCACGCTTGACTGCGGAGTTCTGATGGGATCCGGTGCAATAGTGCTGGTATGATTGCACCCGTTAATACATCACTCGCGATTCCATATATCATTTGTTTCGGGCAATCCTAGTGTAAGGCCTGGGGGGGCCACGTGATTTTCTTACTGTTTTTTTCCAACGAAATAGTGCATCGAGGTTAATGGCGTTAAGAAAGCATCAAAAACACCCTGAAAATCCGATTGGGATCCTTTTTTACGTCCCGTAACTTTCTGCAGCCCGTTTGAGGGTCAAAACAGCTGAATTAGGGCCCGGAAAATTGCCCCGTCTATTCACCGGCCTTTAGGGTTTCTGGGTCTTTCCGAAATGGTGCTTTGGGCGACGTAGTTCCTCGCGGTTCAGAAGATATGATGTTTCCCAGTTTAGATTCGTTTTAGGCCCAAAATAATAAAATAAAAAGGGGTTCAACACGAGCACTTCCCGGGAGGTCACCCATCCAGGTACTACTCTCGCCCAAGCACGCTTCACTGCGGAGTTCTGCTGGGATTCGGTGCATTAGTGCCGGTATGATCGCACCCGTTAATACATCACTCGCGTTTCCATATATCATTTGTTTCGGCCAATCCAAGTGTACGGCTGTGGGCCCACATGATTTTCTTACTATTTTTTCCAGCAAAATAGTGCATCGAGGTTAATAGCGTTAAGAAACCATCAAAAACACTCTGAAAATCCGATTGGGATTCTTTTTAACGTCCCTTAACTTTCTGCAGCCCGTTTGACGGTCAAAACGACTGAATTTGGGCCCGGAGAAATGCCCCGTATATTCCCAACCCTTTATGGTTTCTGGGCCTTTCCGAAATGGTGCTATGGGCGACGTAGTTCCTCACGGTTCAAAAGTTATGAGGTTTCCAAGTTTAGACTCGT
>NW_013617521.1:24611-26782 GCF_000695525.1 Brassica oleracea var. oleracea | reverse complement strand
GGGAGGTCACCCATCCTAGTACTACTCTCGCCCAAGCACGCTTAACTGGGGAGTTCTGATGGGATCCGGTGCATAAGTGCTGGTATGATCGTACCCGTTAGTACATCACTCGTGTTTCCATATATCCTTTGTTTCGGCCAATCCAAGTGTAAGACCGTGGGGCTCACATGATTTTCTGACTATTTTTTTCCAACGAAATAGTGCATCGAGGTTAATGGTGTTAAGAAAGCTTCAAAAACACCCTGAAAATCCGATTGGGATACTTTTTAACGTCCCATAACTTTTTGAAGCCCGTTTGAGGGTCAAAACGGCTGAATTTGGGCCCGGAAAAATGCCCCGTCTATTCCCAGCCCTTTATGGTTTCTGGGCCTTTCCGAACTGGTGCTATGGGCAACGTAGTTCCTCACGGTTCAAAAGTTATGAGGTTTCCAAGTTTAGACTCGTTTTAGGCCGAAAAAATAAATAAAAAGGGGTGCAACACGAGGACTTTGTGAAGATGAAGCAATAAACATCTAGAGTAAAGACATAAAGAGGAGCCAGAACTTAGGAAACAAGATGAGAGAGATTGAGTTCATACTTGCAAGATGACCTAATCCATACAAAGACTGTCTTGGAAGTCAAGCAAGGATTGTGTTGGATTTAAATGTCTTGCCATCAGTATCCTTGTGATCTGGAGAGTTTCAAACAAGTGGAGACCAGGCTGTGGAGGAGAAGGAGCCGTTGGAGACTGTGTGACAAACAAAGGTCACATGTGCTCTTAAGGAATGAAGAGAGATGGGAGTTGTCCCTTTCTACATAGTTGAGAGTGACATTCTCAGATCTGGTCCAAATTGTTTATAGTTTCCTATTGTCTCATTGTCAACTCTTTTATCTATTTATGTAATTCATGTAAAAACCAAAAAGAAAATATGGAATAAGAGATTCCTTCTTCATATTCTCTCATTTGCAATACTCTCTCTCTCTCTTTCTTATTTTCACTCAAACTCCTTAATCTCTTTGATCTTATCACATAAACCATCTCATAAATCACTAATTCTCACATGGTATCAGAGCTATTAAGCTCTTGAAACCTATTACTTCCGCAAACCTTTACTCTGATTATTTCTTACAAGAATATTTTCTATTTTCTCTCACCATTCTTGAACTGTTCTTGAGTTGTTCTTGATGGATTCTGGAGAAAATTCAAAAATGTTTGTGATTCCAGCTACCCTTCAGGGAGCTAACTACCTGTTGTGGGCAAGACTTGCTAAGACAGCTCTTCGTGGCAGAGGCTACTGGAATATTGTTGAAGAAGGCAAGAACCCAAAGAAAACAACCTTAGGAGAGGATGGTAGAGAAGTGGTGGTGAGTGAAGCTGGCGACAAGAAGAAGAATCAAGAGGACCTCATGGTGCTGTCTATTCTTCAGTCCAGTCTTGATGCTCCACTCCAGGAAGCTTATGGCTACTGTGAAACCTCCAAAGACCTATGGGATACACTCAAGAAGGTCTATGGAAACCAGTCCAACATCAGTAGGGTGTTTGAGGTCAAGAGGGCTATCAATACTGTAAGTCAAGAAGACAATGACTTTGATAAACACTTTGGGAAGTTTAGATCCCTGTGGGCTGAGCTAGAGATGCTAAGGCCAGCAACCATTGATCCAGATGTGTTGAATGAAAGGAGAGAACAAGACAAGGTGTTTGCTCTTCTCTCTACTCTCAACCCTGGATACAATGACCTCATCAAGCATATCCTACGAGACAAGGAACTCCCATCCCTTGAAGAAGTGTGTGCTCGGATTCAAAAAGAACAAGGATCAGTGGGGCTCTTTGGAGGCAAGCGAGACTTGGTACTTGCAAACCAAGCTGAAGGAGTTGCAAATAAAAGTACCTACAAGACTGAAGACAAGAAGGTGTGGACATGTGATCATTGCAAGAAGAGAGGCCATGGAAAGGACAAGTGCTGGATCCTCCATCCTCACCTCAAGCCACAGAAGTTCAGAGCCAACTACAATGATACAAGAGCCAACTTCTCTGGTGACATGGGAGAGCCATCTACTCCAGCAAGCATGCGCCAAGCTCCAGAAGGTGGTGAAGGCAAAGCAATGGCGTCTAGTGGCAACCTGACCTTGAGGAACAATCAAGATGAAGTCATCAGGCGCTCTGACATTGAGGCTCTCATCAAACTCCTCAA
>NW_013617521.1:14540-22854 GCF_000695525.1 Brassica oleracea var. oleracea | reverse complement strand
GGTATAGAGACATCAACTCCAATCACCATGCATTGTGATAATCAAGCTGCCATACACATTGCTTCCAACAGTGTGTTCCGTGAGAGGACTAAACACATTGAAGTGGATTGTCATAAGGTTAGGCAAGCAGTGGAACAAATGATCATCTTACCTTGCTACACAAGAAGTGAGGATCAACTGGCTGACATCTTCCCCAAGGCTGCAAGCACCAAGGTTTGCGAGTTCATACATTCCAAGTTAGGACTCGTAGATCTTTCATCACACTGATCCTCTTAGCCATGAAGTGTTCTAGCCATGAAGTGTTCTACTCTTTTTCCTTGGCTTGGTTTTTATCCCATGAGGTTTTTCCAAGCTAAAGGTTTTAAAGAGGGAATGCTTCATGGTTTCCAAGCTTGACCAGTCCCTATGGTCAAGCTTGAGGGGGGGTGTGAAGATGAAGCAATAAAGATCTAGAGTAAAGACATAAAGAGGAGCCAGAACATAGGAAACAAGATGAGAGAGATTGAGTACATACTTGCAAGATGACCTAATCCATACAAAGAGTGTCTTGGAAGTCAAGCAAGGATTGTGTTGGATTTAAATGTCTTGCCATCAGTCTCCTTGTGATCGGGAGGGTTTCAAACAAGTGGAGACCAGGCTGTGGAGGAGAAGGAGCCGTTGGAGGCTGTGTGACAAACAAAGGTCACATGTGCTCTTAAGGAATGAAGAGAGATGGGAGCTGTCCCTTTCTACATAGTTGAGAGTGACATTCTCAGATCTGGTCCAAATTGTTTATAGTTTCCTATTGTCTCATTGTCAACTCTTTTATCTATTTATGTAATTCATGTAAGAACCAAAAAGAAAATATGGAATAAGAGATTCCTTCTTCATATTCTCTCATTTGCAATACTCTCTCTCTCTTTCTTATTTTTACTCAAACTCCTTAATCTCTTTGATCTTATCACATAAACCATCTCATAAATCACTAATTCTCACAGACTTCCCGGGTGGTCACCCATCCTAGTACTACTATCGCCCAAGCACCCTTACCTGCGGAGTTATGATGGGATCCGGTGCATTAGTGCTGGTATGATCGCACCCGTTAGTACATCACTCGCGTTTCCATATATCATTTGTTTTGGCCAATAAAAGTTTAAGGCCGTGGGGCCCACATGATTTTCTGACTGTTTTTTCCAGCGAAATAGTGCATCAAGGTTAATGGCGTTAAGAAAACATCAAAAACACCCTGAAAATCCGATTGGGATTCTTTTTAACGTCCCGTAACTTTCTGCAGCCAGTTTGATGGTCAAAACGGCTGAATTTGGTCCTGGAGAAATGCCCCGTCTATTCCCAGCCCTTTATGGTTTTTGGGCCTTTTCGAAATGGTGCTATGGGCGACTTAGTTCCTCACGGTTCAAAAGTTATGAGTTTCCAAGTTTAGACTCGTTATAGGCCAAAAAAAATAAAAAAAAATAAAAAGTGGTGCAACACGAGGACTTCCCGGGAGGTCACCCATCCTAGTACTACTCTCGCCCAAGCACGCTTACCTGCGGAGTTCTGATGGGGTCCGGTGCATTAGTGCTAGTATGATCGCACCCGTTACTACATCACTCACGTTTCCCTATATCCTTTGTTTTGGCCATTCCAAGTGCAAGGCCGTGGGGTTTACATGATTTTCTGACTGTTTTTTTCTAGCGAAATAGTGCATCGAGGTTAATGGCGTTAAGAAAGCATCAAAAACACACTAAAATCCGATTGGGATCCTTTTTTACGTCTCGGTAACTTTCTGCAGCCCGTTTGAGGGTCAAAACGGCTGAATTTGAGCCCGGAATATTGCCCCGCCAATTCTACGCCCTTTATGGTTCCTGGGCCTTTCCGAAATGGTGGTATGGGCGACGTAGTTCCTCACGGTTCAAAAGTTATGAGGTTTCTAAGTTTAGACTCGTTTTAGGCCGAAAAAAAATAAAAAAAATAAAAAGGGGTGTAACACGAGGACTTCCCGGGAGGTCACCCATCCTGGTACTACTCTCGTCCAAACGCGCATCACTGCGAAGTTCTGAAGGGATCCGGTGTATTAGTGCTAGTATGATCGCACCCGTTAGTGTAAGGCCAATCCAAGTGTAAGGCCGTGGGACCCACATGATTTTCTGACTGTTTTTTTTGAGCGAAATAGTGTATCGAGGTTAATGGCGTTAAGAAAGCATCAAAAACACCTTGAAAATCCGATTGGAATCCTTTTTTACGTCGCGTAACTTTCTGCAGCCCGATTGAGGATCAATCGTCCGGAAAATTGTCCCGTCTATTCACCGCCCTTTATGGTTTCTCGGCCTTTCTGAAATGGTGCTATGGTTGACGTAGTTCCTCACGGTTCAAAAATTATGAGGTTTCCAAGTTCAGACTCGTTTTAGGCCGAAAAAAAAAATAAATAAAAAGGGGTGCAAGACAAGGACTTCCCGGGAGGTCACCCATCCTAGTACTACTCTCACCCAAGCACGCTTACCTGTGGAGTTCTGATGGGATCCAGTCCATTAGTGCTGGTATGATCGCACCCGTAAGTGCATCACTCGCGTTTCCACATATCCTTTGTTTCGGCCAATCCAAGTATAAGGCCGTGGGGCCCACATGATTTTCTTACTATTTTTTCCAGCGAAATAGTGCATCGAGGTTAATGACGTTAAGAAAGTATCAAAAACACCCTAAAATCCGATTGTGATCCATTTTTACGCCCCGTAACTTTCTGCAGCCCGTTTGAGGGTCAAAACGGCTGAATTTGGGCCCGGAAAATTGCCCCATCTGTTCACCGCCCTTTATGGTTTCTGGGCCTTTCCGAAATGGTGCTATGGGCGACGTAGTTCCTCACGGTTCAAAAGATATGAGGTTTCCATGTTTAGACTCGTTTTAGGCCGAAAAAAAAATAAATAACATAAAAAGGGGTGCAACGCGAGGACTTCACGGGAGGTCACTCATCCTAGTATTACTCTCACCCAAGCCCGCTTGACTGCGGAGTTCTGATGGGATCCGGTGCATTAGTGCTGGTATGATCGCACCCGTTAATACATCACTCGCGTTTCCATATATCATTTGTTTCGGGCAATCCAAGTGTAAGGCCGGGGGGGGGCACATGATTTTCTGACTGTTTTTTCCAACGAAATAGTGCATCGAGGTTAACGGCGTTAAGAAAGCATCAAAAACACCCTGAAAATCCGATTGGGGTCCTTTTTTACGTCCCGTAACTTTCTGCAGCACGTTTGAGGGTTAAAACAGCTGAATTAGGGCCCGGAAAATTGCCCCGTCTATTCACCGCCCTTTGTGGTTTCTGGGCCCTTCCGAAATGGTGCTATGGGCGACGTAGTTCCTCACGGTTCAAAAGTTATGGGGTTTCCAAGTATAGACTCGTTTTATGTCGAAAAATAAAAATAAAAAATAAAAAGGTGTGCAACACGAGGATTTCCCGGGAGATCACCCATCCTAGTACTACTGTCGCCCAAGCAAGCTTAACTGCGGAGTTCTGATGGGATCTGGTGCATAAGTGCTGGCATGATCGCACCCGTTAGTACATCACTCGCGTTTCCATATATCCTTTGTTTCGGCCGATCAAAGTGTAAGGCCGTGGGGCCCACATGATTTTCTAACTATTTTTTCAGCGAAATAGTGCATCGAGGTTAATGGCGTTAAGAAAACATCAGAAACACCCTGAAAATCCGATTGGGATCCTTTTTAACGTCCCATAACTTTCTGCAGCCCGTTTGAGGGTCAAAACGGCTGAATTTGGGCCCGGAAAAATGCCCAGTCTATTCGCAGCCCTTTATGGTTTCTGGGCCTTTCCGAAATGGTGCTATGGCGATGTAGTTCCACACGGTTCAAAAGTTATGAGGTTTCCAAGTTTAGACTGGTTTTAGGCCAAAAAAAATAAAAAAATAATAATATGGGGTGCAACACGAGGACTTCCCGGGAGGTCACCCATCATAGTACTACTCTCGCCCAAGCACGCTTAACTGCGGAATTCTGATGGGATCCGGTGCATTAGTGCTGGTATGATGGCACCCGTTAATACATCACTCACGTTTCCATATATCCTTTGTGTCGGCCAATCCAAGTGTAAGGCCGTGGGGTTCACATGATTTTCTGACGGTTTTATTTCCAGCGAAATAGTGCATCGAGGTTAACGGCGTTAAGAAAGCATCAAAAACACCCTGAAAATCCGATTGGAATCCTTTTTTACGTCCCGTAACTTTCTGCAGTCCGTTTGAGGGTCAAAACGGCTAAATTTGAGCCCGAAAAATTGCTCCGTCTATTTACCGCACTTTATGATTTTTGGGCCTTTCCGAAATGGTGCTATGGGCGACGTATTTCCTCACGATGGGAATAAATCAAAGCACATTGAACAAGTTCAAATTTGAGAACACGAAATAAAACGTTCCATATGAATCGAACCAAAAAATGAAACCATACCAAGGTTATATTACAAAGTCATAGTTTTGTTTTAAAAACTAATACACTATTCATCTTTTTTTCAGAACATATATGTTTTTATGTTAAAATTTGTTTAAGAACATATATTATTCATCTCTTTCTTTTTTGAATGAACTTATTCATTTCTTTCATCTATGGAACATCAACATAAGTGTATTTAGATTTGATTAAACTGCTTGGCGCTAATTTGCCGATGATTTCATTTATTTACCCGATCCAAAGGAATTGAACCAGATTTTGAATATAAACACCAGGCTGTGGGAGCAAATTGACCTATTTCTGCTCTCCACACAAATAAGACTAGACTTGAGTCCAAAAGTTGTCGTTATCAGTCAATTTGTGTGGATCAATACATAGATAGCATGAGGTAAATTCTATTCACGTGATCATTAAGGTTTTACTTGGTAGTTAGATACACAGATTGGTACTGTTCTTTTTTTCCTAGTGAAATGTTCTTAGTTTCTGAATCTCTGTACCTTTCACAAGTCGCAAATTACATGGTCCTCAAAATTCGAAATAAAAACGTTCAAATAATTATTTCTGACATTCATATATGAGCTCATGTTATCCACATGATAGTAGTGGTAGTAAAATCGTACCCTATTTATTACTTAGGGCCTATGACATGACCTAACTATAAGTGGTCCTGCTTCTTCCCAAAGTAGTGGTATAAATCTATATCAATATACATAAATAAGTTAAATAATACAATTGTTTAGTTGTGAAGCCTCGTTTCTCGGCAGAATGCACATAAAACATGAGGGACCACACATAGGTTTTGGAAGAAGTGGTAACGGTATTATAGGTAGTTTGCCTTAGGATTTGATGCCGTTTATCATTGCTTTGGAGAGAGAGAAAAGAAGAGACATATTAACTTTTAAGAACTCCAATTGGATATTCTACTAAATTCTACCGCAGCAGGAACAGGAACGAGATGTGGACACTTCGGTTATTTTCTCGATTCGGTTCGGGTTCGGCTTGGTTTGGTTAGTTCGGTTCTAGTATTTTTTCAACTGAAATAAACCATAATTAGTTTGGTTTGATTCGATATGTGTTCGGTTCGGTTTATATTCGGTTCGGTTCAGTTTATTTTTGGATCAGTTTAATCAGGTTCTTCTTAATTTAATTTTTTTAAGAGAAATTATAGTTTAAAACATAAATTATATAAACAAAAACTATGTAAACTAAATTCAAAAACTGAAACAAAAACTTTTAAGAAGTCACAAAAAATATATAAGAATTAAAAAAAATTGAAAGTTAACTACAATAAAAAAACAACATCATTAGTAATGTCTCTTATATCATTATTAAAAAGTTTGCAATGAATCATCTTCCATGTGACGCTTTAGAGAAGAATTTTTGTTTTAATAAAATTTGCTTTAGGTTTAGATTTAACATCCACGTTTACATATATAAGAATATAAAAATACATTTTCTATCTTTTTAAAATCAAATTTTTTGACGATTACATATTAGGTTAGAAGAATATATGTTAATGAATGAAAAATAGAAAATACGTGGTTTGGTATTGGAATTTTAGTATATAGGTATTACTAATATTTTTAATTTAAATAATTACAAAAACACATAGGTTTCTCGGTTCGGTTTAAAACTAAACCGAGCCGGACCATTCGGGTTGGGAAAATCTTCAACCGAATGGTTTGAAATAAACTTTGGTTCGGTTGAAATCGGTTCCGGTTCGGTTGGTTCGGTTCGACTCAGTTCAGTTCGGTTTTTTTGCCCACCCCTAGCAGGAAGTAGATGAAACTTTCACGTTAAATATGTATCATTATAATTGTGTGTCTATGTTTTTTAAGGCCTGTATCGGAATCAAACCGTATCAGAAACATGAAGAGAAGATGATATTTTAGCTAGACACTCTTAAGAAAGAAATGTTTTGTCCAATGTTTACCTGATTAATATCAGGCAATACAGATAAGAATCGTATGTAGTGAATGCAATTAGTTATCATAGAAAATAGTCACCGCTGTTATAAATCAATTGGTGGATGTCCATAACCGGCCCGGTCCATAACTGGCCCATACACTTAGAGAGAGAGACGGCCCAACCCTAGAGAGAGAGACGCGGCCGCGAGACTTGGAGAGGAGAGAGAGGCGGCTACAACTTGCCTAATTCCTAATTCGTTTATGTTTTGATTTGTAATTTTTCCTATTATTGTATTTTCATTTATCTCTCTTGTAACCCCTATATAAAGGGAACACTTATTCATCAATAATACACACAGCTTACAGATTCCTAAACCTTAAGTTTATAACACGTTATCAGCACGATAGCCTCTAACACCCTGAGCCTAAAACCAAATCAACAAAACCCTAAAACCCTAAAACGAAAAGGAATCTGCCTCGGAACTTCAAAGAGGTCGTTCTCCCAAACCGTGAGGACCCGGAAAACGATCAAGATATCAAATCGAAGCCCTTGCCGAAACGAATCAGTCAGTGCAAACTGCTTGTCGATCTGACCACCGATGCGCCCTCACGCACAGATACAATGCGCGTCGATTTGCTTTAAAACCCTAATCCGAACCCGACGATACCGACGAACCCTAATCCGTTCGCGATTCCATTCCAGCTCGTGTCCACCTGATCAGCTCCAGCCCCAAGGCGTTCCTGATCCTAGACGAACTCAGCTCCATCCTACATCAAGGACAGCTCGCGACCCAACAGGACCAGCTCCCGTTCGCATCAGAGCCGCTCGCGATCCGATAGAAGCAGATCGCGTCCCAGCCAGCTCGCATCCCGATCGTGTCTATGCTCGCATCCCGATCGTGTCTAAGCTCGAGGTTCATTCTTGGTGGTCCGGTTTCTACAATCAACTAAACTAAAGGTATTTCGAATTCTAAGAACATAATGAATCGAATTTGGTTGATTGTAAAGAATGAAACCCTAAAATATAATCTCTAAGATGAAAGCCATAGGATAATAGATCAATCCCTAGGAGAGCAAATCAAAGCTCTATAAGTTCGATCCCCAAACCCTAAAAATCGAGATTGGTCCATTGATCAATTAAAATCAGAACCTTAAAGGTTTTGAATCTCAAATCAAATCCTTTTGATCAAAGATCAAATTTTCGAAATCCCTAAACCCTAATGCGAAAGCTATTGATTAATTAAAACTGATTGATTGATTGATTGAGATTGAATTTGATCATCCTGAAATTGAAATTGCTTGTTAATAAAATCAAAACACTAAAACCCTAATTCTGAAAATCGATTTTGATTGTTTGAAATTGAACATTGATTGGTTGGTTTGATCACCTAGAACTATTGTTAGAATTGTTCAAACTCGAATCTGATTGTTTGGCTTGTTTAAACTAAAACCCTAATGACCTAGTTTGGATTATTTTAAAATGGAAATCTGAAACTACATATTAGGTTAAACTGTTCTAGACTTGATCATACTCGTGGCCGTGTGGCCTTGTTACATTCATACTATAACTTAATCACATTGTTTGATTGTAATTACACTTAGAACTTATTCTAGGAATGGTGTTGAATTGAATCAAATAGCTGTGTGGCTTGATCTTTGCTTGGCCGATAGGTTTGCTTGTTTTGATTGCATCATGAACTGATAGAAACAAACCATGTTAGGATTGCAATGGCCATGTGGCTTGCTCATTGGCCATGAGGCATAGATCTTGGCTGTGAAGGCTTGTTTGATTGTTTGAATATAAAACCCTAATCGTTTAAACATTAAATACTATTCCTAAAAGATCTAAAAATATTAATCTATAACTTCAGATGTCGAAAATCAACAACCTTGATTTCGCTGCCCTAAATCTACCTGGAGACAATTACCTTCAGTGGGCGCTCGATGCTAAGATCATCCTGAAATCCAAGGGACTC
>NW_013617521.1:0-14498 GCF_000695525.1 Brassica oleracea var. oleracea | reverse complement strand
TTTACAGAGCCATCTTAATCATTCGTCATCATCTAGCTGAGAGTCTCAAGGATCAATACCTAACCATTGAGAATCCACTAGATCTTTGGAATGAATTGAAATCGAGATATGATCACCAGAGAACGGTGATCTTACCAAAAGCTCGGTTTGATTGGACGAATCTGAGGATCCAAGACTATAAGTCTGTGGACGAATATAACTCTGCACTGTTTAAGATTGTTTCTAAAATGAAACTGTGTGGTGAAAGTATTACGGAACAGGATATGCTTGAGAAAACCTTTTCCACTTTCAATGCAAGCAATGTGCTGTTACACCCCTAGAGAGAGAGACGGCCCAACCCTAGAGAGAGAGAGGCGGCCGCGAGACTTGGAGAGGAGAGAGAGGCGGCTACAACTTGCCTATTTCCTAATTCGTTTATGTTTATGATTTGTAATCTTTCCTATTATTGTATTTCCATTTATCTCTCTTGTAACCCCTATATAAAGGGAACACTTATTCATTAATAACACACACAACTTACAGATTCTTAAACCTTAAGTTCATAACAACCGCTTGGTTTTGTGTTGTTTTTAATTAGGATTCTCAAGTTAATATTCAACTTCCCTATTTAATATCAACCCACCTCCAGCTAATTCCTAGGTTTGAGTTTGATGAATCCTAAAATCCACTCAGAAATAGGGTTTGCGGAGAAAGAGACTTGATCGACAAGTAAACTCGAAATAGACAGACTAACCTATGACCAACAATGGAAAGTGGATGTTTTATTGATGATTTAAAGATGAATACAAGGGGGTGCTAGATAATAATGGAGATTGCAAGTAATCAGAGTATAGTTTTGATATCCAGGATTCGAGTCCCTTGTCTTTGGTTCCTCCTCTTTCTTTTATAGGTCTTGTTGGTGGATCGTAATGGTGAAGTGATCTCCGGTGTGGACCGAGCGCCTTAATGATCGTCTTTAATGCTCTTGATTTCTTTACGTTTTTCAGTTGACTCTTCTGAGCTTGGCATGTTTAACTCCTTGAGCTTTGGGTGGTCTTTGACCTTCGAGGGTGTTTCCTTCTTGGGCCTTGATGGTGATCGTATTTGGGGTTTAACCTTTGGGGTCAGTTGACTCTTCTGTAGCTGGGTGAAACCGGGCTCCAACAATAGCCCTCCTCCCAGAGTCCGATGTGTCTCAGATCATCAGGTGAGTCGGGTATCAAAATCGGGTTGAGATTCCGGTTTAGCTTATTTATTGCGGATTTGATTGAGTTTGATACATCACGTGTTGGACCCAATTTTGGTCAATTCGTATTTGGGCCGATATAGAAGACGAGCCCGACAGGAATAAAAGGGACTCCGGTCCAAATCCAAACAAGATGAGTTCAAACGTGACGAAGTCGAAATCCCAAAGATCTAGGAGGCTGTTGAGGAAATCCCGAGACAAAGCGACTATAAGAAGGAGGCAAGATCGACATGGGAAGACACGTGAAACCCTAGAAAGATAGACCTATACACATCAACCTCACCATAAGTGTTGGGATCAAAATCGGTAACGACGAAATCAATGTCGGAAAGTTCTTGAGAAACCTTTTTAAAGAGAAAATAAGAATACGAAAAACTAAAACTTCGTGTTTTTAAAGACTATTACACGACAAGCTCTTGGCAACGGATCATTCAATCCATCGAACAGACAATTCCCGAGCATCAGAACAACCAAAACAGCATCGTCCAACCCGCCATCAGGCAAGTTGGGTAAGCCAAGTCCAACTCTCCATTGGGCGAGTTGGACAACACACATCCAACTCGTTGGATCGTTCACTCTTGTCCAATTCGCCAGGCGAGTTGGATCTGTCCAATACCATGCATTCTCATCTCCGAAACTCCCCCCCCCTTCGGGTCTCGGTCAAATTATCTTTTGTTTCATCTCGATCGGAGTTACCGTTGAAACTTTACAATAAAAACGACGAAGACTTATTTTCTCGTGTAAAGTTTGGATCGATCATATAAAACAACAACGGTTAACTTAACACCATGGTTGTCTCGACTATACGATTGATTTAGACTATTTCGTAAAACCCACGTCGTACTGAAGACAATTCTTCCGAAAGAAATCGCCATAACGTTTTAGTCAAAAAACGGCTCAAATGTGCTAAAATGCGGCAAAATCCCACTTACGATTTCTTACGAAGGTCGGCCCAAAATCACAATGATGGTTTATCGAATATTCACGAAAAGAGATAAATATCAAGTTTGAAGATAAATGTAAAGTTCGAAGATAAATGTCAAGTTTCAAGGGATAATCATAAAGATCGGGAAAAAAAGAATATTTCTGCGAGAGGATAAACTCAAACCATGAGCAGGGAAAAAAAGCCCAAACCGACCTAGGAGGAGTACACGGTCTGAAATAGGCACGATTTAACCACATTATTTTTGTGACTACACACAAAACCATAAATTTATTACCCTAAACCTCATACTTAAATCGTACATACAAAATTATAAACATTAAATCTTCAATCTTACACCTTAAAATCAAAGCTCCATGTCCTATTCGCTTCCAAACTAAACTCTAAATATCAAACTTAAACCTTGTATTCCTAGTAGTAATATACCTAATCTCAACCCTGAATATATATATATATATATATTTAAATTATACACTTCAATAATCGAATTAAACTAAGATATAAGTCTTATAATAGTTAACTTTTAAATATAATTTTTTGAATCATCAAATCCGGGGGAGATAGATATTGTATTGGAAAATATCAATACAACTATCAAAGAGTCGGTAAACCATGATCTCACATCTCCAATAACAAAATGGGAGGTAAAGCATGCACTGTTTGCAATGCACCCAGAAAAGTCCACGGACTGATTGTCTGACAGCATTATTTTATCAGAAGTTATCGGACATAGTGAAAGAATATTTGACATGTAGGAGGAAGAGTACTTTCGGGGATGGTTGTCAAGGAAAAATACGTTGAGTAGGCGAACTTAAAAAGACTGTTCTTCCTCGACTCATTAATGTCTTCTATGTGGATGGTCTTAAGTCAAATCTCATTAGTGTCAACCAACTTTGTGATGAGGGATTGGAAGTTATCTTCAACAGAAAAAAATGTCGAGCAGTCGACACAAAAGGAAAGGTGGTTCTATGCGGAGTACGATCTGGAAACAACTGTTACATATGGAAGCCATCACACTTGTGTTACTCTGCTAAAGAGTCTAAGTTGGATCTTTGAAACAAGAAACTTGGACACATGAATACAAATGGTTTGACCAGATTGGTAAATGCTGAAGTTGTTAGGGGAGTTCCAGAACTGGAGAAACAAACTGATACTGTGTGTGGAGGATGTTGTCAAGACAAAGAAGTTAAGTTTCAGCACAAGCAGATTTCTGAGATCAGATCCAAGGGAATACTCGAACTAGTGCATATGGATTATATGGGACCGATCACACCAGACAGCATTGCAGGTAAAAAGTACATCTTTATTCTTGTAGATGACTTTTCCAGATACACTTGGGTTGACTTCCTGAGAAACAAGTCTGACGCGCTGGAAAGCTTACGCATTTTGGCATTGCAACTCAAACAAGAAAAGGGTGGCATTGTGCAGATCAAGAGTGATCATGGAGGTGAGTTTCAAAATGAGGAGTTTGATAAATTCTGTCATAGTCAAGGAATCAAGCATCAGTATGCAGCTCCCAGAACTCCTCAACAAAATGGAGAAGTAGAAAGGAAGAACAGAACACTACAGGAGATGTCTAGAGCTATGCTCTGTGGAAACAGTGTTCCATCCGGCTTTTGGGCAGAAGCTATAGCCACTGCATGTTATGTCATAAACCGAGTGTATGTCAAACCTAACACAAAGACTACTCCGTATGAAGTGTTCTAAGGGAAGACGCCAAACCTCAGTCATATGCACGTCTTTGGTTGTCTCTGCTACATCTTAAATGATAAAGATCATCTTGGGAAGTTTGATGCAAAGAGTGATGTTGGGATGTTTCTAGGATATTCGACTAATTGCTCAGCATACAGAGTGTTCAATCAACGCACTAAGTTCATTGGAGATAAAGTGAATGTTGTGTTTGACGACAGTATCGGCTTCTATCAAGCACGAGTTACTCAGAAAATTGAGTGTGTCACACAGCCAGCTGAACCATCCTCTGATGTAAGGATCAAAGATGAGTCAGAAGGAGAGGATGACCAGATGGGGAACAGTAGGTTGATCTGGATCGAGCCAAAGTGCATAAAAATCACTCTTCAGCTGATGTGATTGGTGGTGTGTTTGATGAGAGAGTCACAAGAAAGAAGCAGACTGACTTCAAGCAGATGGTCAAGCTTGCTTGTTTCACGGCTGAGATGAACGAGCTTGAGTGTTTTGTCTTGTTGATTGAACCGAAAACGCTCCAGGAAGCACTTAATGATGAGTTTTGGACAGAGTCTATGCATCTAGAGCTTGAGCAGTTTGATCGGTTACAGGTATGGAACTAGTACCACGGCCCGACGGTGTGAACATCATTGGCACTAAATGGATCCACAAGAATAAGACTGATGAAAAAGGAAACGTGATCAGAAACAAATCAAGACTTGTGGGACAAGGTTACACACAAATCGAAGGTGTGGATTTTGATGAGACATTCGCTCCGGTTGCAAGACTAGAATCAATCAGACTGTTGTTCGGAATGGCATGTAATCTGAAGATCAAACTTTATCAAATGGATGTGAAGAGAGCATTCATGAATGGTGTGCTACAGGAAGAAGTCTATGTCACACAGCCTAAGGGGTTCGAGGATCCTCACTTTCCTAATCATGTTTACAAACTCAAGAATGCACTGTATGGGCTTAAACAGGCCCCTCGAGCGTGGTACGATCGACTGACAGAGTTTCTGACTCAGGCTGTGTTTCAAAGAGGAGGAGTTGATAAAACCCTGTTCATTGGCGAAAATGGGAGAGATATCCTTATCATTCAAGTCTATGTTGATGATATAATTTTCAGAGGAACTTCTCAGTCCATGGTTGATGAGTTTGTAAGGACAATGACAACGGAATTCGAAATGAGCATGGTGGGCGAACTAAGCTATTTTCTTAGACTACAAGTCAAGCAGCTAGATGATGGAATCACAGTCTCACAAAGCACGTATGCAAAAAATCTTATTAAGAGATTCGGGATGCAGACGGGTAAGACAGCCAATACTCCGATGAGCACAACTACAAAACTGTCCCGAGATGATGATGGGAAACCTGTCGATGAGAAGCTGTATAGAGCTAGGATAGGAAGCCTGTTGTATCTTACTGCTAGCCGACCTGATCATGTGTCTAAGCGTTGGTATCTGTGCTAGATACCAAGCTTGTCCAAAGGAATCGCATATGAATGTAGTCAAACGTGTTATCAAATAAGTGAAAGGTACATTGGATTTCGGTCTTCATTACACCTTTGAAACTAACGTGAATCTTGCAGGATTCTGTGATGCTTACTGGGCAGGATGTCTGGATGACAGACACAGTACATCTGGTCAGTGTTTCTTTCTTGGAAATAACTTGGTAGCTTGGCATAGCAAGAAGCAAAACTACGTCTCTCTCTCAACAGCTGAGGCTGAGTATATCGCTCTCGGCAGCTGCTGCACTCAGTTACTTTGGATGCGCCAAATGCTTGTCGATTATGGTATCATCTCTGACCCTATGCTAGTTCATTGTGATAATATGAGTGCTATATACTTATCTAAAAATCCAGTTCAGCATTCGCGTACAAAACATGTTGACATTCGACATCACTTTGTGAGAGAGTTGGTTGAGATGAAAATTGTGATCTTGGAGCATGTATCAACTAGACAACTGGCTGATCTATTCACAAAACCTCTGGACTACAACATGTTCCTAGGCCTTCGAAAGGCCTTAGGGATTGTGAATCTCTGAATAAGTCATGTCCGAAGAGGAGAGCTGATGTATATATGTGTTACTGCATGTCTATATGTCACCACAACCCCAAAACCTTGAGCCAACAAGTTCGTCTGTGCAGCTTACTCCACCTATCCTCTCAATAGTACAGTCATTTGATTCGCTGGTGAAAGGCACTCATCTTGGACCAGGATGCTGCAACATTTTCGGTCTGAGCATTGATCATTGTCTGGATTGAATGAGGAAACACAGCAGAGACTGAGTGAAACAGACAGAAGGAGAATATCATATCTCACGTACTCATAACATGGAATAGTACAAAGAAAACTGAAAAGGAAAAAAGGCCTGGAATGATGGATACTCGTTTTGGAGCTGGATGACACAACATCCAGGCTCTGATTTCGATCACTGTCAAGACTGGGCAGAGTTGATGTCAACTCTTCGAGATAGCTCAGCCTGGAGCGAGGTGTAGCCCCACTTTGTCTCTAGTATTGACCACTATCTCACTCACTTGAGTTGATAAACAGACTCTTGTAAAAAAAAAAGGGGGGGGTTTTACCATGTCCGTCGAGTTGGAGAGACGAACTCACAAGATGTCTACACTGTGTTTCCAGACCATACAAACGACTATGCTGTAGGAGCTAAGGTGTGAGTGAGTTGTGCGGAAGAATCTTGTCTGTGACAGCTACTCGGCTGAAAAATAGCTACAAGCTTGGGTTGGTCTCACTGATGTCTATTAAAACTTTTTGGTGGCTTAGTATGAGCGGGAAGCAATCTCTGTAGCTCTCTTCTGGACGCTAAAGGCATCTTTGAGTATGCCCTCTGGCGATTGTGTCAAGATAAGGTTTCTTTTGTTTGATGTGTGCTCACGAAGAATCGATTATTAGTCTCACAAACTCTCTCTCTCTCGTAAACGTAAGTGATGTTGTTACATGGTTTCAATAAGAAATAAAAAATAAAAAATAAAAATAATATGCAAAGGATCGATTTTGAATTCATCTTTCATTGTCTTTGGGTCATATATTTTGGGCCCGGTTTTGTGTGTCTAACGGGCCTTGTGAGTGTGCTTAGGGCTTGTGCTTGCGGCTTAAATGATTCAGCCGATCTCGAGTGTCACACTCTCCTCTTTTGGCTGACGCACTCGATCTCTCTCACTAGCAACATGCAATCAGCAAGACAAAGCTCACGGCTCTTGAAGCTGAAGGATGTTGAATCTGATCCGCCACGTGTCTCTGAGACAGCTTCGATGAACTCTCCTGACATCCCTTCGGGATCGTGCCCATCCTCGTGGAAGCGACATCGCCGTCGTGGTTCAGCTGGTGATACTTCACCTCCGCCTGAGCACATTGAGCCAGAAGTTGAGTCTCTCTCGGATGAGGAATTCTCTGACGACAACCCAGATGACGCTCCGGTTGCAGCTGATACTCCTGAAAATCGATCAAAAGAACAGAGAGTCAGAGTGTGTATCACACTAAAGCTCAGTTCTATCCAGAGCTGCTGCAACCACAAAGAAAGCCAATGACCGGCAAGTTCATCTCAATGGCGGCGATTGAACGTTTCAAAGACCTCCGAGGCCGGAAGTTCATTCCTCAACAGTGTATTTCTCTCACGGACGACAATTTCTCTGATGTCAGAAGGATTGTGACTGGAGCAGGTTTGATTCACACTCTCACTGATATCGATCCATATCAGCTGAATGTAGTAAGAGAATTCATTGCTAATCTCTTTGATGCTGAGGAACGAGACGATGGTGTAGCTGTGTATGTCAGAGGATCTCTTGTTGATTTCTCTCCCAGTCTGATTAATTCTCTGTATTGCATTCCTGGGTTTGAAGAAGATCCCAACTGGATGGATGAAAGCATTGATGAAGTTTGTGGTTTTATCACTGATGGTAGAATAAGACGATGGGAAATATGAGCTCGAAGTATCTCACTGCTACGAATCAGGTTCTGTACAAACTCGTCTGCTCGAACTGGATTCCTACCATGAACTACACATCTATGAATCAGAAGGGTCTTAGGTTCGTCTACATGATTCATCATCATAATGGATTCAGCTTTGGGAAACTAGACTATGATCAGATTATGGCTATGGAGGAGAACACTAAGACAGAGACGACTCGTTGCATCATGTTCCCTACCTTGATCCAGCAAGTCCTTCTCTTTCAGCGCACTATACCTCCTTACACTCTCAATGATGAATTCACTGGAATTCCAAAGTTGGTAGTCAAGGAGATTAAGGCTGGTAGAGGATCTGGAGCAGATTCAAGTGCAGCCAGTCTTGAAGAAGACATCGATCGTACGATTGCTGGTCTCAAAGCCATTCGAGTCTGCCTGAGGAGTAAGGGAGCTGTACAGTTTTTGTATCTTTACCTGCTGCTTGTCTAACAAATGTGTTTTTATCTTAATGTGCACCAAAGCAGGGGGAGATTATGTGCAATATGTTCCTCATCCTGGGTTTGATGAAGACGAGGAGGAGGATGGAGATGATGAAGACGAGGAGGAGGATTGAGATGACTCTGAATGACTACTTTGTCACATCTGAGTTTCATTTGAAAGTTTGATATTGATGTTATCTATCTTGTGGCATCTAAGACTTAGACTATGTGTATCGGCTGTGTTTTTATGAATTGTATTTGCAACTTATTTAAGAATGTGTTTCAGCTCATGATTAATGATTTGAGTAGTCTAGTTATCTCCATGGTCTTGGATATTTGTGATGTGTGGTTGTTTCCAATGCAGGATGATTAGGTTGTCACATTCAGATAAAAAGGGGGAGAATGTAAGGTCAGGAAAAGGAGCTTGACGGATCGTGAAACAGAGGATGTGTTACACGCTTTAATGGATGTATAACTTGCCGTTACAAGTTAGTTATGAGACGATGGCGTGTCGTTGTCTCATTGGTTCCAAGGATATTACTTTGGCGTGAAGCAAAGAAGATCTGGAAGATTTGGGCTTATCATAATATTAGGAAAATAAGATATTGTGTTAAGGGTATTTAACCTGACTACCTTGGGTAGATTTAAGCTAGCGTTTAAGAGGTTAAAGAGCTAGAGCAAGAGGTTTGTTCTTGTGAGCTTAAGGAAGACGAGTGACTTGTTAGTGCAGCTCGTGCTTCTATTTTGAGAGACTAGAATTTGGTCCGTCTCTAGTCGTGTGTGACTGAGAGTAATTCGGATTAAACAGATCTAGGAAGATTGTTTAACATATTTCTAATATACAAGAAAGCGTTCTTGGTATCTCGTGTTTGTGTTCCTGTTTCTGGTGTTCTCTGAACTTTTAGTATCCCGTTGTATCTTCTCGCTCTTAAATTTTTCTTAACCGCTATACATTCCTTATACTAGCTGCCATAAAAATTTGTTTCATCTTAGGTGGACATCGTAATTTTTTCAGAAGAAAACCTTCAGTGGAGAGACCGAAGGACCATACTCTGGTAGCGTTCTTTCTTTATCTGGATACACTCATTATACTTGATATCCAGATTTAACCGTGTATCTCCCATTGGTAGTAAAATGCCATCCATCACGATATGCTGTCAGAATTTGACTTAAAGGGATACTTTCAATTATTTCTGCATCTTGAGGACCCACCAAAGTCTGAATGACCTGTTAATTCCATGATCTTGATGTTACATTGATGAGAGAATCCACTGTAAGGTCTGGATAAAGGTTGTATTGATTTTTGTTTGCTGGTCTCGGGCGAGTGGGTGAGAGCCAAGGATCATTCCATACTGAGATAGATGATCTTGATCTCACTCTTTTAATTAGTCCTTTGCTAAGTAGCGATCTAACAGAGACAATACTGCGCCAGCCATAGGACGACGAGTACGATCTAATTGGTTCCAGGGGTGATGCATTTCTGAAATATCGTCCTTTGAAAACACAAGAAAATATTGTGTTCGGTTTCTCAATCAGTCTCCAAAGTTGCTTCCCAAGCATAGCTGTAAGGTCTTTAAAACCTAAACCTCCTTCATCCTTAAGATAACATAGTTTATCACATGATTTCCAGCGCATACCTCTAGTATTTTCCCTCGAATGCGTTGAGTAGTCTATGTTTACAATTAGATATTATATAATATTTGTCAAAAAATTTTTAAAAAATAGGATTAATATCTAACTGTTTTAATAAGACATGACATAAACATGAGGAGGAGAGTATTCTCGCAAAAAGGACGAAAAGGTTTTGTCAATATTTTTGGTTTTTCTTGAAGCTTTCTAGTTTCTGCATTTTTCACGTGATTAATTATTCGGGTTTTATGAAACTTCATCGTACCCATCTAGACTCTACGGTCTATATAAATACACACATTTTACCAACACCAACATACTCGGTTATGATTTAAAAAGGAACATATTAAGCTAAAAGCATTTTAAGAGCAAGAAACAGAAAGATACAATGAAGTTCGAGAATTGTTCCTCTTCAGATCTCTGCGTTCTAGCGGAGGAGATCAAGAAAGAAACATTTGAATTGGATACCTTTAGTATAAATCCTTACTCATTTGTCTCTGCCTCAGCTTACGACACAGCTTGGCTAGCAATGATCGAAGATCTCAGTGATGTCAGTACTCAAAAACCAATGTTTCGTGGCTGTATAGATTGGATTCTGAGCAATCAGAACGTTGTTGAAGGATTGTGGGGTAATCACGGAGATGAAAACGAAGGTGAAACTCTCACTTCGACACTTGCTTGTGTTGTAGCACTTCGCAAATGGAAAATTGGAAGTCTTCATATCAACAAAGGTAATTGTTTCTTTTGTAATTGTTATGTTGTCTAGTTTTCGCTTTGGCTTAATCACCCCTTTTGTTTTGCAGGTATTGGATGAAACAATACATATATTGCACACATGCATATACTTGCGTTTCACATGAACGTGTAATTTATTTTTCATGTCGACAATAGTTAACGACATGAATAAACTTCTTTTTGTGTAAAGCGCAAGAAAATAATGATGTCAATATAAATTGGGTAATGACGGGTGTGTATAAATTTCTAGCCTTTATAATTGTTAATATTAAAATATTTAGAAATAATTACAAGTTAATTTTATAAACTCTTCCTCAGATCTTCATATAGGCGTTTTTTTTTCTTTTCACAAGTTAGTAATAGTTTTTTTTTTTGACAAAAAGTTAGTAATAGTTAAAGCTGCCATGTTTTAGGAAAGAGATACATCGAAAGAAGTGTGGAGAGGATTATTGGGGAATATTGTAAGAAGGGCTCTTGTCCTCGTTGGCTCGTCCTTATGTTCACTGGACTCCTCGAGCTTGCTCAACAACTTGGCCTACACTTTTTTTTCTCTACTCGAGTTAAGCAAATGATAAACGACTTGTTCTTCCGACGCCAAGAGATTCTCGACCAGTACGTTAGAATCATGAATATAAACTTAGAAATTAATCTTCATATATATGAGCAAGCTCGATAGATATATTTTCTATTTTCCATCTTTATATAAAAGTAAATATCTGAAAAATTATTTGAATTTGGGCATAAAAACTTTCTGGCAATGCCCAAAAAAGGTATGTCTGTGAATCACAGACTTTTAACTTAAAAATAAACATATAATGAGCAAACCAAACTATGTCTTTTTATATATAATTAGTTATTTTCTTTCCTGATGTATGATTCCTGAAACTGGCCTAAACAATTTTCTCTTTAGGGAATTGCTCGTTGATGGCCGTTGCAACCGGCAGCCTTTACTTGCATACCTCGAGGTATTGCCATTGACATTATACACTGAAAATCAAGAAGACATCATTGGGAAACTCGATAATTTAGATGGCTCTTAGTGTCAATCACCTTCAGCAACTGCAGCAGCGTTTATGCTCTCACGCCATACAAAATGTCTGGCTTATCTGCAATCTCTAGTTCAGAGATGCCCTCATGGAGGTTAATTTTATAATTCGTTTTTAATTAATTTTTTTTAATCCAGAGGACAGTATTAAAAGTTTGAAGAAATATTGTTGTTTTTGTATTGTTTATGCTTATTTGTTAAAATACAGTGCCACAAATTTACCCCCTGAATGACAAATTCATCAAGCTCTCTTTGGTCAATATAATGGACAACTTCGGGTTAGGAGAGTACTTCAGTAAAGAGATTGATCATTTTCTTCTTCAAATTCACAAGTGAGGACAAGTATAAAACACTATTAGGATCCTTCATTCTTTAAAATTAACTACATGTGAATTTGCACAATATACTTTGGTGTTATCCTATCCAGAGGCGGTCCCACGTAAGGAGGTGTGGCACAGGCCCCATACTGATTTTTTATTTTTCTTTAGTAATTAATCAAAATTTATTTATATATCCCTAATTTATATACAAATTAAACCTTGTGCCCCATACTAAAAAATGGTTTCGGTCCGCCTCTGAATTCCTCTCTTTTAGCCTTAGGTATGAAAGCAAGGATGTTGAGAGAATGCCGATATGGTCAAAAGTAGATCAGTTGCACAAAGACTCCCTTGAATTTCGATTGTTAAGGATGAACGGGTACAATGTTTCACCTGGTAAACAACTAATTCTGAAGTCTATATATACACACAAATATTATATAATCAATATTTACTTTTCATACAAATTGTATACAGATAGCTTTTGCTGGTTCTTGAATGACGAAGAAATCCAAGATCATCTAAAGACAAACATTGACCATTTATTCTTAGTGATGCTTAGTGTTTACAGAGCAACTGATCTCATATTTCCAGGAGAGTCTGAGCTCGAAAAAGCAAAAGAATTTTCGCGGAAATTACTCAAGAAAAATGAATTTGTTGATGAAATAATGGTTTCGAGTTCCCACATTAAACATGAAATGAGTACTCCATGGATGGCTAGACTCAAGCATCTGGATCATAGGATGTGGATTGAGGACAGGGACTCAAATGTTATCGCAATTGGAAAAGCCTCTTCGGTTTGGTATTAATTACATACTCGTAATCGAATATCATAACTATATGTTTACAATAGCAAAGCTGACTATATACTTTTTTATTATTGGAACCAATGCACAGTTTACATGCTGACAAGCTTACTCATCTTGCTTCGAAGAATTTTGAACTTCGACAAGCTGTATACAGACGTGAGATGGAGGACTTGATAAAGTGAGTATTAAGACATATTTTGAGATAAAATCCTATAATTTTTTGTCATAGACATTTCGTTCGTTTTACTTCAAATAAATCTTCAAATTGAAATTCAATCTTGTAATTTGAATCAGGTGGGTGAAGAAATGGGGACTTTACGATATCGGATTTGGAAGAGAGAAGACAACATATTGTTACTTTGCAGCTTCATCAAGTACCTCGTTGCCCTTTGAATCTGCGGCTAATGTTCGTAAGCTTATGGCAAAAAGTGGCATTCTTATCACAGTTGCTGATGATTTCTTCGATGAGGAAGGTTCTTCTGATGAATTAGAACCTCTTACTGAAGCTGTTATGAGGTACATTAGTTAAAAGAAAAAATTATTAGACCATGTCAGAAACAATCATAATAAGTTAATAACCTAATTTATCTGGCAAACCATTTTAGTATCTAATTAAATACTATGTTGATTTTTGATTGAATTTGACGCATATCTGATAGATGGGAAGGAAAAGAACTGAAAGGTTACGGCAAGATCATATTCAAAGCACTTGATAATCATATAAAAGAGACCGCTGAGACTTACCGTAAGCAACATGGGACCGACATAACAAACCATTTTCGCAACATCGTACGTCCTTTATTAAATCACGATATTAATCTTTTATTTGACAATATGGTTTATTTGTGAGAACTGAAGTTACGATAACTAGACCTGGGACGGATTGGATATCCGGGATATTTTAAGATATCTGGATCCGGATCCGGATCCATATCCATATCCGGCGGATCCATAATTTTATTATCTTTATCCGGATTTGGAGTTCTCGGATATTCGTGTGTTGGATATCCTTCTAAAAATTGTAATATCTGGCGGATATCCGGATCCGGATTTAGATTTTTAAAATAAATAAAAAAATCATATTAAAATATATAAAATATTAACAATAATTTAAAAATAAAAAATGTATATAATGTTTTTAATTATTTCTATGTCTAATATTACAAAATTTATATTAAATTTATATATACTATTATAAAAATGAAAATATAATGAATAAAATTAGTTTTTATATTATAGATATAATATTTTTAAAATAATTATTAATATAAATTACGGATACGGATATCCGGACTAAAAAATCAAGATATCCGGATCCGAATCCGGTCTTGACGGATCCAACATTTTACTATCCGGATCCAGATTCGGTCCCTCCGTATTTTCGGAGCGGATCCAGATCGGATCTCGGAACGAATCCGTATCTCGGATAATAAGTCCAAGGCCTAACAATAACTGTATATCAGGCTATCAGCTAACTAGTTAATACGTCGATATCCTTCTTTCTTTTTGAAAAGGGCATATTATATCGATATCTTGCTCAATATAGTAATGCATTGAATGTTACAAAAAAAAAATAGTACATATTGAACAAGTAAATATTAACCGTTGGTAAAAACAAGAACAAAATATAAACATATTGACTTTTTTTTATTTTTGCTTGTTTACGAAACTAACCATGTAATAAAATAAATTGTTGGATGTGACAATT
>NW_013617520.1:51222-52171 GCF_000695525.1 Brassica oleracea var. oleracea | reverse complement strand
CTTCATCATATGTTAGTGAAGGATGCAACTATGCATTAAAAGAGTATAATCATATTTTTTTAAAAAATTCAAAATCTATGTGTCCTTACGAAGATTTTGAGTTTTTCGGTAAATGTTTTATATACTAAAGCTTATTATCTTTAGGGTTGTTTTAAAATTTCTAAACACATTCTACATTTGTATTAATGTATATTAAACTCTGTTTCTTGGTACATGGACATCGTGTTAACTTTTGTCAATTAATTGAGTAAAACTTCATAATACTCCCTAAATTGGTGGACTAACCACTATAAAATCGTTATTTTCTTGAAAAATGGATACAACAAAGGTTCCAAACCTCTTTGACCTTCATCATATGTTAATGAAGGATGCAAATATCCATTAAAACATTATTTTTATATTTTTGAATTTTTCTCAAAATCTGTGTGTACCTATGAAAATATTGAGTTTTCGGTAAATATTTTATATACTGAAGCCTATGATCTTTTGTGTTTTTTTAAAATTTATAAACACATTATAAATTTGTATCAATGTATAATAAACTTTCTTTCATGGTACATGGCATCTGTTTATTTTTTTGTCTATCAATTTAGTAAAACTTCATAATACTCCTTAAATTGGTGAACTAACAACTATAAAATCGATATTTTCTAGAGAAACGAAGAAAAGAAAAGTTCCAAACCTCTTTGACCTTCATCATATGTTAGTGAAGGATGCAACTACGCATTAAAACAGAATTTTCATATTTTAAATTTTTTTTCAAAATCTATGTGTTAACCCTTACGAAGATTTTGAGTTTTTCGGTAAATTTTTTATATACTGAAGCCTATGATCTTTAAGGGTTGTTTTAAAATTTCTAAACACATTCTAAATTTGTATTAATCTATATTAAACTCTCTTTCATGTACATGGGAATCGTTTAAATTTTTTGTCAATTAATTTAGTAAAA
>NW_013617520.1:50341-51122 GCF_000695525.1 Brassica oleracea var. oleracea | reverse complement strand
AAAAAAAAAACTCTACTGGTCTCTTTCTTTGACTTCTTTTTCTTCACATGAGCCTCATCTGTTTCACCTTCATCCTCTTCCTCATCATCTTCTAGGATCGCCATCTTCTTCTCTGTTTCAGCCTCAACCATTGTGTTTACTACAACTACTCTACTTCGACCATAAACCAATCATATACTAACTTAGGAATACAAAATATATGTCATATGTAAACAGCAAAAAGAAAATTAACCTTCTCCACTAAAGCCTGGGTCAAATACAAGACCTGTACGATGCTGATTCAAGAAAACCTGCAATAACAGTAATTACGAGTGAATAAAAATCTATTTCACAAATTAAAGAACATTAGTCTCCATGTAGAGGAGTGTACCACAGAGATAAGCTGCTGTGTCTTCACGTCACATTACCGTAAATATGGTCCAATCCTGAACAGTTTTAATAAAACAACACACAAATGAGATTTGTTGAAACGCATGCATATGGTTTTAAAGTTTATATGTGGACAATACGATGCATCTTCTTACCGCAAGGAGCTATCATTTGATGCTGTGGATGTCTAACCACAGATCTTATGCTTCCAGAACACTTCCCTAAAAAGCTTCCCAACAGTTTTCCTGCAACTGAGAGGACGGATTATTTGTTTGATACATCAACATTGTTTGTGATACATAAGTATAGAGAAACAGTGGACGTATTCGTCTATCAAAGGAAGCGAGGTCAGCAGAAGCATTCCCTGTTGGAATTCATACCGGTTTATAACAATTTATAAATCAACCTATAA
>NW_013617520.1:47436-50241 GCF_000695525.1 Brassica oleracea var. oleracea | reverse complement strand
CGACTATAACTAGAGTAAGTACAAATGATTTTAGGACATTCCCAACATAGCATGACCGTCTGGGTCTTCAGAGATCGCTATAATAGCAGTCTCGTGGAAATCAAAGGACAGGAATGGTTTATGTTGAGCAAAACATCAAACATGTCTCTAGAAAAATGTTAGTAATTTGGACAAAGTGATTACAATCTGGTGGCAGTAGAAAATAAAGTTTAGGGTTTAACCTGGTGAGACTTGGTTCCCTTGACAAATCTTTGGAGCTAAATAATAAAGCTTCTTCAGTCAACCCGTTTTCAGATTATATACTTGGCGGAAATTGGGTCTAACGCACACATTTCGTGGGTGGTTGTCAACAGCTTCTTGGTAGCTCAGATGTTCTCCGTAGTCCGCCTGCAGCAAATATGAGAAACTGATCTTGTAGTGTACTACACATTTTTCCTCCCCCAATCTCTCTAGAGATTGATCAAATAAGTCCAAAGTTCAAATATTTTAATGGTTTTCTAACTACTAAAGCTACTAACCATTCCAGCAATCAAACAAGGTGATAACAACAAAAAGAAGTAAGGTATTTACAGGCCCGGCCCTGGGCTAAAGCCCATAAAGCAATAGCTTTAGGCACCAAAATATATATAAGTATTTGGGGCACCAAGTTTAAAGGTTTCCTTTAGTGTAGTGGTTTATCAACTGTTTCTTTTAACCTGTAAAGACAGGTTCGAACCTGAATTTAACCAGACTCCCTTCATTTTTTCCCTTTCGTTAATGGCAATAAATAAAAAGAAGACTTGATCAGTAAAGATTTTGATTACCTTTTTCTAATAACTTTAATTTCCTTATAAATAATAGGAACTATAGTAAACGACATTAACTTATACATGTTATAAAATAAATAAGGAAACTAAATAAAAGTAATTATTTTCTTTACCTTAGCAATTGACACTTATCTCCTCACTTCTCCGCATTATTTTTCATTATTTTTTTGTCAACTTTTACTACATGTATCTTTTTCATTCTCCTTTTCTAATTGCATATGAGTTTCATTTTCATTCTCCTCTATTTTTTCTTTTTGAAATTTTTTTGAATCTCAGAATATGAATTTAGCATTGCTGAGAGACTATAAAAACGTAATAAAATTTTACCAACTAGAATTGATGCTGCTATAATTGTTGTCTAATTGTTTGTTTTTGTTAAGATATGTATATATTATTCTATTATCTAATTTATATCTTCTTTTAATATTTATTGTTCAAGGATTATGAATGTAATTTAATTTATAGTGATAAACTTGTAGATTTTTTTTTTGCTTTTTAAAATACTTAGAGTAAACAAAAAAAATTATAACTATGGGCCAATATATTTCTTGTTCCGCTTTGGGCACCACATCAATCCGGACCGGCACTGGGTATTTACCTCTTCGTAAACCCAAACTATATTGGCAAAATGTGAAAGAGTATATACTGCAAAATGTTTTTCACAGTATATGATGTTCATTTGTTATGTACATCCCTTGGATATAGCAAGTTAAGTATGATATTTAATCCATAAATGATTTATTGAATCAGTTTACAAATGATAAAAATATATTTAGTGAAAGACCAAATATCCTTTTAAACGAAATTAAATAGTACAAAAGTAATATTATAAGGTATTCTTAGGAAAATCATGAGTGATTATCTTTTAGTAAGATAGATATTAACATATAGGTAAAAAAAAACTAATTTGACGGTAGTCATGGACATATTATCCAATATCTGAAAAACAAACTAAAAAAACCGGAACTAAAACCGGATAAAAATATACAAAAATCTGAATGGTTTCTACTTCTCTAAACCCAAAGAGCTAAAACCAAACTGAAAATCAACATAATAGTATTAATTTATATATATACATAATATAATTTTATAATAAAAATATCTAAAACCCCAAATTACATGAATTATCTTATATATATATATATAATCTAATTTTATAATAAAAATATCTAAAACCCCAAATTACATGAATTATCTGTTTTTCAGGTTTAACTCAGAGTTTTTGGAATTTTGAATTTTTTGGCTTTAAACCCAAATAAACACAAAATAAAGCCAAACTATTTCTAATTCGGTTCACTTCGGGTTTTATGAAAAAATTAAAATCTGACTCGAACTCAACATCACCCGAATCGCTCTGATTCGAAAAGTTATGGTTCATAAATGGGTCTTAACACCCCAACTCCAATAACTTGAAAATTGAATAAAGATATGAACCTAAATTCCGAATGTCCATCACTATGATATGTTAAAATAAATTATTCTCAGTTAAATATCTTAAACTCAAATATTAAAATTCAGATCAGAAAAATTAATAAATTTTAAATAAAAAATTTAACTAAAATGTTATTCCGCGATTTCAAAGCGCGGATCAAAATCTAGTGTAATATTATTATCTGTACACAAGAACTAGGCTCCAGCTACTAATGAATGACTAGGAGAGTTTTGGCTCATGATGGTCAAAATGCCACTCTCTATGTTTTATGTGAAATGATAAAAACGGTAATGAGTGATGATGTATATATCTCCTATTGAACCATATTCGTTTACAAGCAAGACAAAGTAAACGAAAGCTGACTTGATCAATCTAACTATCTAAGGCATGCAACATGGATCAAAGCAAAATCATTTCAGGACACAGAGCAAACATTTGATAGTCTTAGCAAGTTTCATTTTCGAGATTCACAAAAGTAAAGCCATCTAAAAATGGGTAAAGAGGGTTATAGGTTAATAGTAGACGACAGAGACAAAAAAAAAAAAAGAGGAGATTCCTTTTCTAACA
>NW_013617520.1:30233-44820 GCF_000695525.1 Brassica oleracea var. oleracea | reverse complement strand
TTTCCTCGGAATTTTTAAAATCCCCCAACGGCTCTTTAACGGCTATAATATATCCTCGGATATTCGTCGGTGTTTTCCGAGGAATATGATTTCCTCGGTATTTCATCGGTATATTCCGAAGAAATTCCGAGAAAACCCAAATTTTGGGTTTTCTCGGAATTTCCTCGGAAATTCGTCGGAATATTCCGAAGATCTCATTTTCCGTCAGAATGTCCGTCAGAATTACGCTGTTTTCTTGTAGTGACTGCTTTCTGTTTATCAGGAGTTTCGCCGTAGCTGTCTGGGTTTAAGAACCACAGCACGCATGTCACTTCATTCTCCTCTCCTGCTTTTCGTAAGGATGACTGAGACCCCAGAAGATTCTTGTGTCCCCAATTGACGAATATCACCACCACAGAAAAGCGTCTCTGAAGAAGATGAAGTGGAGATTATTTTGTCCAGGAGGCTATACTATGCATGTCAGCACGCATGTCACTTCATTCTCCTCTCCTGCTTTTCGTAAGGATGACTGAGACCCCAGAAGATTCTTGTGTCCCCAATTGACGAATATCACCACCACAGAAAAGCGTCTCTGAAGAAGATGAAGTGGAGATTATTTTGTCCAGGAGGCTATACTATGCATGTCAGCACGCATGTCACTTCATTCTCCTCTCCTGCTTTTCGTAAGGATGACTGAGACCCCAGAAGATTCTTGTGTCCCCAATTGACGAATATCACCACCACAGAAAAGCGTCTCTGAAGAAGATGAAGTGGAGATTATTTTGTCCAGGAGGCTATACTATGCATGTCAGAGTCATCGAATACGAGAGAATGTAACCCTCAGAAGAAGTTGGAGTGGCGATGTGGAAGGAGAATAGTATGGTGTGGTCTGTCTTCGCATTGACATGTGAAAACATACAAGATTCTCCGTCGCTGCAAAACCCGACTCTCATTAGTTGAGGTATAACAACCTGTCTGACTAGGACGGTAAACAAAACAAACCTGCGAATTTGCTGCAGGCTGGTATTGTTGACTGAAGAGTATGAGAGAACAGGCATTGGTCACCTCGGTTGCAAAGTCCAATTAAGAAAATATACGCAGACTGGGGGCCTCTCCATTGTCAGCGTAGTAATCCTCAGGTTCGATTGCTCCATCATGGCCATTATTATCAGATGTTCTTATCTACGGCAAAATAGAAACAGTAAAAGATCAATGTGTGCTGTAAGCATGCATGCATGTAAGCGCCAGTGCTTTAATAAAAAAAAAAAAAAGGAAACGATCGAGGCACTCAACACAGCATGTGTGATCAAATTCATATGGAGGATAGTAATAGGTTTGGTAGAGAATCAGAAAAACTAATGAATTGAGGTCTGAAACGATGAAGTGGGCTTTAGTGTAAAACAGGTAAAATTCCAACAAAATAGGGAGAATCAAAAGGCTCTATTAATTAGCATGTGTGATATATAAATTGTTTTCCATTTAGTAAAATGGAAAAGCTTACCTGAACTAATTATAATATTTCTTTCATGCACGAAAAAAAAAGATTTTTAGTGACTTAGATTTATGTTTTTGAATTACTTAAATTTCACAATTCTTCTAAAAATATATGTTGAAATTTTTGATTATCAAATTATTTGTGGCTAAAATTTCAAATTTTAATATTTATATTTATTATTCAATAATTATAACATTGTAAACATAAGTATAATACTATTCTCCGCGAGATTTCGGACAAACACCTACTATACAAATAAAAAATAAACAAACATAAGATTCCTATTTTTTCACATGTGAAACAAACAAAAAACGAATCTTACAACTTCTATCAAAATGTATTTTTTGTTATAAATATTGTGATGTCGTTTATAGAAAGTTTTGCTCATCAAATTTGAATTGTACTTGGTATCTAAACGGTGACCAAGGGAATGGGTGAAAATAATCTATTGCTTATCATTCTTTTCAATTTACACCATTTATAAAAAATATTTATTACTTATGATTTCTTAACATTCTTTCATATTTAAGGAATAATAGACTACATTTAGTTCTTATCAAATTAGGAAAGGAACAAAATTTCATTTTGTTTAATTCTTCATTATTCATTTTCTTCTTATTCCTCTTATTTCTTGAATGATTACCAGTTTGAGATTTGGTTTTCAAGTTAAACTTTCATATTGTATCTACATATAAGGAGTTTATTATTGATGAAATAAGACATATAAATTCTTCTCTTCTCTTCTTTTCTCTTCTTTAGTTAAAACACATTATCAACACGAAGCTCTAGCGATTGTAAGCTAATAGATATATATATATATATATATATATTTTTAGTTTATATCTAATCCTTTTTCGAATGATGTTTATTATCAATTCATGGTTTGTAAGAGTGGATACATAATATAAGATTAGGAGCTTAATTGACAATACTGATTTGGCTTTGTTCCAAATAAAAAAAATCATTTGATCAATCATCTTGTTGATGTTTATAAGCTGATGCTCAGTATGTTATATTTTGTATTTGCTTGATTTTATATCATTTGTTTCACATGTCATCAACGTTATGTGAGAAAAAAAAAACAAAATGTTTTAGTATAGTTCATTCATTAAAATGTTAGTATTGATTTCTAACCTACGGTTTTAATACATGGCTCCATATTTTTATTTGATACAACTGCGTATAGTTATAACCAATGGTTTTTGAGTATTATTAATACAACTTCATATTGTTTATAGCAATACCTTCCATTATTGTTTAATAATTAATCTACAGCTGCATATCATGTTTATTAATGAACATGTGAAATGTTGTGATGTATTAGCCTCAAGTTAGTTTTTTTCTGAAAGCTTGTGAGTTTAGGCAAATACTTTTATCCTCTGTTAGTGTTCATCATATATGATCATGTTTCATATTAGTTCTCCAACGTTAGGATTCGTTATTGTGAAACAGCAAGAAAGACATAATTCCAGCAATTGTGATGAGGAATATCACACCAAAAACTATCAACGACCAAATGAAGAGGATAAGATGAACGGTGGACTTTGTGAAGAAAATAGGACCAATGCTCAGCATTAACCATTCAACATTGAAATATCATTCCGTAGACATAAATTTACTATTTCAGTGATGTTTCTTTAAATGTAATCAATATTTAGACTTTATGTAATTAAGAATTTACTATATTGGTTCTTCACTTTCGGAACAGTAAAGAGTACTCTTAAGTCTTAATATTATATAATTAAATATTTGCTTAAAATTGTTTTTTTAAGCGAGTGGTTCACATATATATAAGATTAATTAATTTATCAAACAAACATGTTTCGGCTCCTTGAAAATATATAAGTCGATATAGAACCTAAAGTAATTAAATTATTATTGATATAGATTGGTACAATAAGCATGATGAGAGCAATAGACAGCTAAAAGCTCCAGCAAGGTAATAAGAAAAGCGACAAGAAGTCACTCATAGGGAATTAAAGACACATCAGTCCTCGTAAATGGAAACCTTGCGCAGTTTCAAAATTGCTAATTTGTTCGAGATTTTGATGGCATCATCAACTCTTCCCGAGCGAACATATCCATTGACCATGGATCTGAATGTAGACACATCAGGAGGAGGAGACAAGTCTTTGTCTGAACACATGTCCTCAAACAAACCTTCAGCCTCCCACATCATCCCACGCTCGCAAAGCCTAGCGATCATGTTACTATAACACCCAGCCATTCTCTTTTTTCCCTGTTGTTGTGACTCGTTGAATGTCTCCATGGCCTTGTTAAACTCGTCAAGCTCGAACCAGTAGTCCACCATTATGTTAATGGTGTCTGAATCAAAACGTTTGGGTTTCTTCAACATGTTTTCGAACAAGGTATTAATCGCACTCTCACTGTTACCAACAATCAAGATGTCATCAACATATACAAGGACCGCCAAGTAGACATTCCCAATGTGGCGGATGAATAATGAATGATCCGAGTGAGTTTGTGAGAACCCATCACCAAGAATTACTTGAGAAAGCTTCAGATTCCACTGGCGTGATGCCTGTTTAAGTCCATAAATGGACTTGTGGAGCTTGCAGACAGAATTATGAGCTACTTTCTTGCCAGTAATAACCTCATAACCTTCAGGTAAACGCATGTAGATCTCTTCATCTAAATCTCTATTGAGGAAAGCGTTACTCACATCAAGTTGAGAGATGGTCCAGTTCTTGGCAGCAGCAACACTCAGCAACAGACGGAGAGTACCAATCTTCGCAACCGGAGAAAATGTGTCCAAGTAGTCCAATCCCTCCAACTGCGTATAACCTTTGGCTACAACACGCGATTTACTTCTCTCAATGGTGCCATCTGGATTGTATTTGTAAGTGTGAATCCATTTACAACCAACTGGATGTTTATCAGGAGGAAGTTGACATACAGACCAAGTCCCAGCTTCTTCAAGAGAACACATCTCAGACGTCATGGATCTTTTAAAATCCTCAGATTGAACAGCCTCAGAAAAGGTTTTGGGAAGTTTGTGAGAGGATATGGAAAGTATGAATTTCTTGTGACCAGGATCAAACTTATCATATGACAAGAATGCAGAAATAGGATAAGAGGTAGTGTGTTTAGGGTGAAGAGGAGGTTCAGATGAATGATTCAAGAGGTAACAATGATACTTGTCAAGATATGATGGAGCCTTTGTCTTTCGTTTTGACCTTGTCTCAGAAATATTTGGTCCAATAGTTGTATCTTTTACAGACGTTTCTGATGGTACTAGAGGAACAGACTGATTAGGAGAACTAGACAAAGAAACACCATCATTAGAAGAAGCAGTATTATCAACAAAAACCGAAGAATGGACGTCAGATCCTAAGTCAAAGAAAGCAGGAAAAGAGGAGTCTGGAACAGGAAGTGGAAGAACATCTTGATCAAAGAAAGATTGCTCACGAGATAAAGAACTTGCGTCTGTAACAAAAGGAAACTTATTTTCATGGAAAACAACGTTTCGAGAAATAGAAATAGTATTAGTTTCCAAATCTAAAACCTTGTAACCTTTATGACTGTGAGGATAACCCAAAAACACGCATGGAACAGCTCGTGGAGTATTTGAAGTTAATGCGACGACGATGCGACGACGATGAGGTTTAAGGTCTCAAGTCAGAAGGCAAGGGAGAAGGTTCTTCATCGTGGTATATGGAATATTGGGGTTCCTATGTTAGTGTTGAAATGGTCGCCAGAATCTGAAGGGGAAGAACAGAAGGAAGAAGCCATTCCTATGTGGGTTCACTTGGAGAAAGTACCTCTCCACATGTACTCGTGGGAAGGATTGAGTTTTATCACCAGTACAGTATGCTTTCCAGTGAAGCCACACCCAGAAACCATAGCTTGTTCTAATCTAAATGAGGCGAAGATATTTGTGAGAGTTGATGTCACAAAAACTTTGCCAAAGGAGATCACATTTTCAAAGGAGGGAAAGCAGTTCACTGTTAAGTTCTACTACCCATGGCTACCGGCTAGATGCAAGTTATGTGATAAATGGGGTTACAGTGAAGCAGTGTGTGCTATGAAGAGCAAGGGAAAGAAGAGAAATGAAACTGGATCCCCTATTACGAAGGTTAATGGGGAGAAAGTTGAAAGTCCTAGTTATCTGAGTGTAGTGAATGAGAAGGAAGGTGTCTTAATGGAGGGAAGTGGTGATAAAGTTATGGATGTGGTAGAGAGTGAAGGAGGTGCTAAAAAGTTATAGAATGGTGTCGGTACAAGTGGGTGGCCTAAGGTTTCGCCAGCCAAAACAGGAAGATCTTTAGTTCTATCAGCTCAGAAAGTAGATGATGTTGAGATCTCTGCATCAAAATTCTATGTGCTTAGTCTTGAAGATGTAGATGAGGGAGAGTTATTAGCAGATGAGAAGTTACTTACTGTAGTGGATGATTATCAATTAGAAACTGAGGAAATGGAGTTACTTGAGAGTGACCAGGTAGAAGACATTGATCAACAAGTTCTTGAGGAGAAAAAAGTTGGGTCGAGAAGAGGACGAAAGGCTAAGGCTCCGGATGCAAATCCTGGGAAGAGCATTCGGCCTCGACGAAAGCACTAATATATGGGGAGTTTCTTCTGGAATGTTCGTGGTTTCAACAAATATTTAAAACATTTTGTGATAGAAGAGTGGGTTCATCGTAATAACATGTGTTTTGGGTGCATTCTGGAGACGAGGGTAAAGGAGAGTAAAGCGGGTAGTATTTTGAAGAAAGTTTTTCCGGGTTGGTCTTATATGACTAACTATGAATACAGTGTGGGAGGGAGAATATGGCTAGTGTGGAGAGATGATGTTTGTATGACGCCAGTTTATAAATCTGATCAGCTTATAACTTGCTCTGTGGGGTTGCAAGGCAAGGATGATTTCTTTTATACTGGAGTTTATGCAAATAATTTGGCAGAGGAAAGGAAGGAACTATGGGAAGATCTTTGTCACCATCAAGATTCTGCTATGTTCCGTCGTAAAGCTTGGATGATTGTAGGAGATTTTAATGAGATTTTGGATGGCGAGGAGAGTTCAGGGTTTCTGGAAAATGGTAGGGTATCAGGAGGTATGAGAGAGTTCCAAAATGTGGCTCTGCATTGCAACTTATCTGATATGGGTTATCAGGGCTCTATGCTTGGTGTAACAAGAGAGAAGAGGGATTCATATGTAAGAATTTGGATAGGGTGCTAATAAATGATGTTGTTATTCAGAGGTTTTCAAATGCTTATTCAGTTTTTGAAGCGGGGGGATGTTCTGATCACTTGCGATGTAAAATTCAACTATTTCCTCCAAAAGAGAAGTTGAGGAAGCCATTCAAATACGTAAATGTTATTGGGAGATTGGAAGGATTTCTTCCATTAGTAAAGGAGTATTGGGATCAAACCCCTATATTATTTCACTCGACCTCTGCTATGTTTAGATTCTCGAAGAAATTAAAGAATCTAAAACCTCTGATACGTCAGCTTGGTAAAGAGAAGCTGGGAGAGCTCTCGAAGAAAGCAAAAGAAGCTCATGAGTTCCTCTGTGAGAAACAAAAGAAGACTCTTGATGATCCGAGTGCAAGTTCCATACAAGAGGAAGCAGTGGCTTATGAGCGTTGGCTTCATGTAGCTAGTCTAGAAGAGGATTTTTTTGAAGCAGAGGGCAAAACTTCATTGGCTTGACGTGGGATATCATAATAATAAGACGTTTCATAATGCCATCAGAGTTCGTAAGGCGCAAAACTCTATTCGAGAGATAAGATGTTCTAACGGGAGTTCGGTTACTAAGCCGAAGGATATTAAAGAAGAAGCAGTCCGGTTCTTTTCAGAGTTTCTCAATAAGTTTCCTGATAATTACACTGGTGCTACTTCAGAAGAATTAGAAGAGCTGCTAAAGTTTCGTTGTTCTGAAGAGGATTGTAGTTTGTTGGAGGCACATGTGACTGCTGAGGAGATACGTAAAGTGGTCTTTGCTATGCCATCTAACAAGTCGCTTGGCCCTGATGGCTTCCCAAGCGAGTTTTTCAAAATAACTTGGCCCATTGTTGCTCAAGATTTTACTATAGCTGTTCAATCTGTCTTCAGGTTTGGGTTTCTTCCCAAAGGAGTAAACTCCACAATCCTGGCACTTGTTCCAAAGAAGACAGACTCGCTAGAGATGAGAGATTACCGCCCTATAGCTTGCTGTAACGTACTCTATAAGGTTGTTTCAAAAAATTTAGCAAACAGACTCAAGTTGATCCTTCCCCGTGTCATCTCAGAGTGTCAGTCTGCTTTTGTGAAAGGAAGACTGTTGATGGATAATGTCATGTTAGCTACTGAGCATATCGAAAGGAGACTGTCTCGCCGAGATGTGTGATGAAGATAGACATATCGAAAGCATTTGATTCTGTGCAATGGTGTTTTGTACTCAATAGTCTGGAAGCAATAGGGGTCCCAGAAAGGTTTATACATTGGATAAAGCTGTGTATATCAACTCCTTCGTTCTCGGTTCAGGTGAATGGCGAGCTTGCAGGGTATTTCCAGAGCAAGAGGGTTTTGAGGCAGGGTTGCTCACTCTCTCTGTATCTCTTCGTTTTGTGTATGAATGTGTTATCACAGAAGATTGATAAGGCAGTGCATGAGAGGAAGTTTCAGTTTCATCCTAAGAGTAAAAATCTTTCTCTTACTCATCTATGTTTTGCCGACGATCTAATGGTGTTTGTAGAAGGAACGAAAGAGTCTATTGAGGGAGCATTGTCTGTGTTTGATGGTTTTGCCAAATGGTCGGGCCTGAGTATCAGTATTGAGAAGTCGATGGTTTATATGGCTGGTATTCAAGAGGACGAAAAGAGGAGAATTTTGGTAAATTTTCCATTCGCAGAGGGTTCTCTACCGGTTCGTTATCTAGGGTTGCCACTTATAACTCAATCAATGAGAAGACATGATTATCTACCGTGGGGTTGCCACTTATAACTCAATCAATGAGAAGGCATGATTATCTACCGTTGATAGAAAGAATCAGAAGTAAAATATGTTCTTGGACGTCTCGGTTTCTTTCTTATGCGGGGAGGCTTCAGCTGTTAAAATCAGTGATGGTCAGTATTGTTAATTTTTGGGCTTCTGTCTTTAGACTACCTAGTAAATGTATAAAGGAGGTGGAGCAACTGTGTGCATCGTTTCTATGGTCTGGACCAGCTTTAAAATCTTCAGGAGCTAAGGTGGCTTGGAGTGAGATATGTAAACCTTTAAATGAAGGAGGTCTTGGAGTTAGAGCTTTGAAAGAGGTGAATACGGTGTATGGATTGAAACTTATATGGTGGATGCTTGCAGGAGATTCTTTATGGGGAAAATGGATTAAAGAATATTTGTTAAAGAAGAGAAGCTTTTAAGAAGTGAAAGTAAATTCTCAGGTGGGTTCATGGATGTGGAGGAAGATGTTGAAGCTTAGAGAGATAGCGAAGACATTCTACATATTAGAAATTGGCAGTGGGAGACACATCTCTTTTTGGTATTATTGCTGGTCTGAAAAGGGTGTGATATTTGATCTTGCGGGCGAGAGAGGGTTTATTGCTTTGGGTATAAGAAAGGAAGCCACTCTGGAGGAAGCGGTGCTGAATTTAAGACGGAGAAGACAACATAGATCAGAGGTTTTGCGAGAGATAGAGGAGGCTCTTGAATCTGTGAGAAGTAAGATTCAGAGTGAGAAGATGGATGTCAGTATCTGGAGGAGGAGGTCGGGGGATCGAGAGATTTTCTCAACAAATGAAACTTGGATGTTGTTAAGGGGGACAAGTGTGCAATGTCTATGGACACGAGGGACTTGGTTCTCAATGGCTACACCTAAGCATGCATTCATGACATGGTTAGCCATGAGGGGAAGATTATCCACCATGGGCAGGGTATCGAGGTGGAGCCAGGGGACAGATACTACCTATGTGTTGTGCAAGACTGATGTGGAGACTCTAAATCACTTATTTTTCGAATGTTCTTATGCTACGCAGCTGTGGGAACATCTCGTAAAAGGTATTTTGGGTAATGCTTTCACAAATGGTTGGTCTGAAATGGTGAGGATAATCTCGAGTGGGGGTTATGATAAGAAGAGTATTTTCTGCATAAGATACGCCTTTTAAGCTGCTGTCTATGCTATATGGAGGGTAAGGAATAATGTTCGATATGGGGAGAAGCTGATGCCTATTTCCATTTTGAAGAAACTCATTGATAAGGAGATAAGAAACAAGCTCAATCTGTTGAGTACAAGGAGGAGGAGAGGCATGGAGTGTGCTCTTCAATTCTGGTTTCAAACTAGAGTTTAAAAGAGGAGTGTAGGGAATTTTCAGAGTTATGAGTCTTTGTATATAAATAGGTTTACACAATGATGTAACAAGGCTTTTTGATGAATAAAATTTAAAATTCATTCTGAAAAAAAAGAAGAGACATGTGGTCTCCTGTAAGTCGTACGATAAGGGGTATATAATGCAATTAGGAAGATATAATAGGGTTAAAAGCGTCAACTTGTCTGCGTCCGTACACATGCAAATTCAGCTAAAGGAAGGTTTATGTTTAACCATTTGCGAAAATCGAAAAAGTTTCAATCTGCCCGCCTCTCTCTTCTCCTTCACTCAGAGCATATTCGAACTTCCGGTTAATTTTCCGGCGATCAAGGAGTTAAGGGATCTCGCACTTCTAAATAACAATTTAAGGGACCACGCAAAGAACTCACAAACCATACGGTGCCCTGCCCACTTTTCATGTTATCAGACCAAAAAGAATAATAATGAAAAATACAGAAATTTTTTTTATTGGGAACTAACTATAAAGACTATCAGACCAAAATAATAAGTATATGAAAAATACAGAAGATTTTCAAAAGAAAAAGTAACACATGGGGGGACCTTCAATGTTCAAACGGAGACAATACGGATGGATGGACGACGTCACTATTGTTTGATAAAACTTTTAAAGAAAAAGTAAAATGTTAGTTGTATCCTTTAGTTAACAGATAGTAAAATCATTGTCGTTATTTAAAGCGTTTTGTTTCATTTAAAGATTTTATGGGACCGTCGTCTAGGCGTTCGGTTCTTGGTATAGTTTAGACCCCACATATTTTTTTTTATGTTTTGCTAAAACCTACTTTTTTTTGTTTCTTATTCACCTATTTTTCTAAAAATTACAAACTAAAAGTCTTTAGTGAACACGAATGTGATAAAAGAAATCTCATGTGATTTTCTTTTTCCAGTTTCTAAAATTTGTGGAGAAGACGGCTCCCATTGCGGTTTACACATCTGGAAAGGGTTCATCAGCTGCTGGACTCACTGCTTCTGTGATTAGAGATAGCAGCACAGTAAGTCCTATCCTTGCTGCATGTTTCTGTTCTAAGATATGTTCAAACTCAGTTTGCTATGACATTTTCATTCAATTTACACATTATCTTTGTTGCAGCGCGAGTTCTATCTTGAAGGTGGGGCTATGGTTTTGGCTGATGGAGGGGTTGTGTGTATCGATGAATTTGACAAGATGAGGCCGGAAGATAGGTAATTGAAATCAGAATCATAGGGTAAAGAGAATCTAATTCTTTTTGATGACTAGAATTTGACAGAAGGTATTTCATGCATATAGAGTTGCTATTCATGAAGCAATGGAGCAGCAGACCATCTCCATTGCTAAAGCTGGGATAACAACTGTCCTAAACTCTAGAACCTCGGTTCTTGCAGCTGCTAACCCTCCCTCTGGTCGATATGATGATCTTAAGGTTTGACATTCTTTGTCAGTATAATTGTTTTACCTAATCTTGTTTGCAGTATTCTTAGGTTTTTTTTTTTTGTTTTTGGGTTTGCAGACTGCACAAGACAACATTGACTTGCAGACGACAATTCTTTCTAGATTTGATCTTATCTTCATTGTCAAGGACATCAGGAAGTATTCCCAAGACAAGGTATTTGTTTGAATGGGATAGTAGATTTCTTTGAATGCTTGAGTAGACATATGATTAATGTTGGAATAATCTCTTGACAGGAAATAGCCAGCCATATTATAAGGGTTCATGCATCTGCAGACAAAGTTACAGATGAAAACACAGATTCTAAGGAAGATAATTGGCTCAAGAGGTGTGTTGCGTTCATCATGTCTTTTGCAGTTTCTTATACATAAGTTGGGTCTCTAAAATGTAATGATATTGTCACTGTAGATATATACAATACTGTCGATCAAGATGTCATCCTCGTCTCACAGAAGCCGCAGCTATGAAGCTGCAGCAGCAATATGTCAAGATCAGAGAGGATATGAAGAGACGTGCACATGAAACAGGAGAGGCTGCCCCAATACCTATCACAGTCAGACAACTCGAAGCTATTGTCAGACTGAGCGAGTCGCTTGCAAAAATGAGACTGTAAGTAAATCTTCTTGTTAGCATAAAGATTCCTGAAACCTGTTGGGCATGTATTGACATTGCTATATCGGGCCAGGTCACACGACGCCACAGAAGATGATGTAGGCAAAGCTTTTAAGCTTTTCGATACCTCAACAATGGATGCAGCAAGGTCAGGGATAAATCAACAGATTAACATAACGAGCGAGATGGCCAACGAGATAAAGGTTAGTGGGAAGAAATAATCATATACCTTCTTATATTGTTGATGGAGATGTATTTGACTAATAATTGAGTTGATGTGAAAACAGCAAGCGGAAACACAGATCAAGAGAAGAATGGGGATTGGAGCAAGGTTATCAGAGAGAAGACTTATCGAGGATTTGGCTAGAATGGGAATGAACGATTCAATGGTACCTAATACAAAATCAATTGCTTAGTTTTATTCCTCATCACCAATAAGTGATGTGGATTTTGACTGTGTGTGAATGTTAAAAATGGCAGGTGAGGAGGGCTCTGTTGATAATGCATCAGAGAGGTGAAGTTGAGTACCAGCGAGAGAGACGTTCCATTGTCCGCAAAGCTTGATCTTCTTCTTCGCTCACTATCTCTCTTCTTTAGTCTCTCAGGATCTTCAAAAAGACAGTATTCAGTATTGTTAAGTTAATTTGGAGGAACAGAAACTTACGTCATGTGTATTTGATGAAGATCCTTTAGTAAACTTTTATGCCCTCTTGAAACTATTGTTTTCTCCACCAATGTTTTCTTGTGTTGCCTCTTCTTGACCAAATGTTAAGAAAGCTTTACGAGTTAGTTAGCTGATAGGTAAACAAAACACCATCGTCGACAACGATCACATTAATGAACCACGTCTAACGTGAGCTGAATTCAATTAAAAAGTCATCTTGTACTTGTATCAACATTACTAATCCACCTGTGCATTGTTTGTTATATAGCAACGGAAGTGTAAAACTCACAACAATCTCTGCTATCTCGGACAAGTAAAGGATTCGTAATTCTTCTCGAGCAGCAAAACTCTTAAAGAGGCAATCTCGGACAAGTATATCCATTTCCTTACATTATCATCTTCAGTTGTCTTCAAACCTATGACAACTATATATCTAAGACCATCTACATTATACTACAAAATCAATTTGCATATTCAATTGTTTTATGTCTTAGAGAAAACTCAAGACTGGTTTTGTTAGAGCTTGCCAACTTCACAAACATTTGCGCGAGCCAGATGACCAGTGAGATAACAGTTTTATAGTCGTTTATCTTTCATCTTTCTGGTTGGAACTTTGAAGAAAGAATCATATCCTTAATATAAAAAAAGATTATAAAAAAAGCATAACAACAATAGAATCATGATTTATTACATAACGCCATGACAAGTAGCAAATTTATAGATGGCATTCACCGATGATTAGTCCAATATATGATGAGTCTGCTGACCGGTCCCGATTTTTTTTATGACCGGAAGCAAAAAAAAGAGAGAAAAGCTGTTATCAAAGATTGAACCTAAGAACTTGATGTTACAGGTGATATGTAAATCACTACACTAAATACATTTTACTGAGGCCGAAATTTGTTAATAATATTGAGGGCTGGAGGCCAGTGCTTCCCCTCAGGGCAGCCATTGCAGCAACATCCTGACAAATAGTAAATTTATCTTCTAATTTCTGGAAGTTTATTTTTATGAAAACTTTTCTGTCTCTTCTTTATCTTTAAGATTTGGATGGGTTTTTTGGACATTATATATTCATACTGTAAACATACTCTGTGGTTTTCATTGCTGTTGAACAAGGATTTTGATTTTCTAGCACCATCAACCTCAATTTATTATTATTAAAAAGAACATGACAAAAGCATAACAAAAAACAAGAAATAGAAAAAAAAGAACAGAATAATAATTTATTACATAACTCTCGATGCATCTCCTTTACTTTCTTCTCTAGCGCTTCTTCATCCCCTCCAATTCTCTCTCTAGCGCTTCTTCATCCCCTCCAATTATCTTATTTCACATAATTTTAAAAATTACAAATTAAAAGTCTATAGTGAACGCAAACGTGATAAAAGAAATGTCATATGAAATGGAATCGATGTACAACTTTACAACTTTCTCTCTTTGCGATCTTACTTATGCAAATCTATTTTTTATATATTATGGTATAGAACTAGGGGTGGGCGTTCGGGTATCCATTCGGGTTCGGTTCGGATCTATTCGGATTTTGGGTTTTCGGGTTCAAAGATTTTAGTCGCGTTCGGGTATTTCTAAATTTCGGTTCGGGTTCGGTTCAGATCTTTGCGGGTTTGATTCGGGTTTAGATAGCCCATTTAAATTACTTTTAAATTTTTTAAATTTATTATATGCTTTAAGTTTCTCAAAATCTATAAACAAAACAATATATTACATATAAATTTGAATAACACGTGTCAAAATACCTAAAATCGACATATAAATTGGTTTGGTTTGAATATTTGAATTAAGAATCAATAGATATTTTAAGTATTTTTAGTGTTTTGAGTATAGTTTAGCTATAGTAGACATGTATTTTTGACTATTTGTACATATTTTCAAGTATTTTGAACAACTAAAAAGTATATTATATATTTTGAATGTTTCTAATATACATTAAATTTAGAAATAATTAATATATATAGGTATATAAATCTATTTCAGATATAATCGGGTACCCGAAATACTTCAGTTCGGGTCGGGTTCAGTTTTGGTTTTTTAAATACCAAAATTTTGAATCCGTTCGGATATATAATCAATTTTG